>NC_042969.1:21585321-21850321 GCF_901001165.1 Salmo trutta | reverse complement strand
CTCACACAGGACTTCTGACAGAATATTTGCACATCTTATTTCCTAAAGGGCAAGCTGTTGATAGGCCTATGAACTTAAGAATTCAGAAAATAATTTGGATGTGATGCTTGCCTTTCTCTCCCAGCTCAGAATAAATGATGACAAAACAAAATCCTCTCAGTGGCACACAGCAGCAGCAAAGGTCTTGTGCCACTTAGCTGAGTGGCAACAGTAACTACAACAAACTACAAGTTGGGATTTGGATAATTAGGTTTACAGGGTAATTACCCTTTCTGATTATATGACTTATTTATAAATGCATTAAATGAGGGCCTTGACTGGCTCAGTCACTGGGAGTACTGTATGACTGTAATGCACTGAAGGCCTTGACTGGCTGTCACAGTTATCTTCGTCTTCTGACGACAATGCGAAATCGTCGTCTGAAAAGGATGACCAATACGCAGCAGAGTCGATATATTCCATCTTGAACATTTAATTAAATCAACACGAATACAAAAACAATAAACAAGAAAACGAACGATAAACAAACAGTCTGGCTAAGCATAAGGCTTACACACAGAACAATCACCCACAAATCCCAAACACAAACACACCCTACTATATGGGACTCTCAATCAAAGGCAGATAGACAACACCTGCCTTCAACTGAGAGTCCCAACCCCAATTAACCAAACATAGACATACTCACTAGACTCCACATAGAAATACCTAAACATAAACCAACACCCGGAATTACTAACTCAAACACCCTTTTAACAAAAACACACCACCCTGAACCACATAAAACAAATACCCTCTGCCACGCCCTGACCAAACTACAAAACAATTAACCTTATATACTGGCCAGGACGTGACAGTACCCCCCCCTTAAAGGTGCTACCCCAGAAGCACCTTAACAAAAAATAACCCCAAGCAACACAAAAAGAAAAATTCCCCTTTTCTAAAGGGAGGGAAGGGAGGGTGGCTGCCGTCAACGACGGCACTGTGCTACACCCCCCCTCCCCAACCCACCTATTTCTGGAGGTGGCTCCGGCTCAGGCCGTTCCAGGCTGTCTGGGCAGTCTGGCAGCTCGGGACAGTCTGGGCAGTCTGGCAGCTCGGGACAGTCTGGGCAGTCTGGCAGCTCGGGACAGTCTGGGCAGTCTGGCAGCTCGGGACAGTCTGGGCAGTCTGGCAGCTCGGGACAGTCTGGGCAGTCTGGCAGCTCGGGACAGTCTGGGCAGTCTGGCAACTCGGGACAGTCTGGGCAGTCTGGCAACTCGGGACAGTCTGGGCAGTCTGGCAACTCGGGACAGTCTGGGCAGTCTGGCCACTCCGGCAGTTCAGGGCAGTCTGGCCACTCCGGCAGTTCAGGGCAGTCTGGCCACTCCGGCAGTTCAGGGCAGTCTGGCCACTCCGGCAGTTCAGCGCAGTCTGGCCACTCCGGCAGTTCAGCGCAGTCTGGCCACTCCGGCAGTTCAGCGCAGTCTGGCCACTCCGGCAACTGTTGACTGGCGGGCAGCTCCGACGACTGTTGACTGGCGGGCAGCTCCGACGACTGTTGACTGGCGGGCAGCTCCGACGACTGTTGACTGGCGGGCAGCTCCGACGACTGTTGACTGGCGGGCAGCTCCGACGACTGTTGACTGGCGGTGCTGGGTTTACGCACTTGAATGCTAGTGCGGGGAGCGGGAACAGGACGAGTCGGTCTGGGTTGACGCACTTCCGGGTCCGCACGAGAGACAGGAGCTGGAAACCCCGGGCTATGGAGGCGCACAGTCGGTCTAGATCTTACCTCCTGCACAACCCGCCTTGGCTGGATGGAACTAGTAGCCCTGTACGAGCGGGGTGCTCGCACAGGGCAGACTGGGCTGTGCAGGGGCCTGATGGTAGCCGTGCGTAGAGCGGGAGTTGGGTAGCCTGGTCCTCGGAGGCGTACCGGCGACCAGATGCGCTGCGCAGGCATCCTCCTACCAGGCTGGAAGCCCGCTCTAGCACGGCACCTGCGAGGGGCTGGAATAACTCGCACCGGACTGTGCGTGCGTATGGGTGAGATAGTGTGCTTCTCAGCGAAACATAGCGCTCCCCACCCCATACGCTCCTCCATATAACCACGGGTAGCTGGCTTCCGGCTCTTCCTACGCCTAGCCAAACTACCCGTGTGCCCCCCAAAATTTTTTTATTGGGGGTGCCTCTCGTGCTTCTCCCTCAGCGCGTCTCTGGCCTCGTACCACCGCCTCTCTGCCTTGGCTGCCTCAATTTCCCACTGCGGGCGGCGATACTCCCCAGCCTGGTGCCAAGGTCCGGCCCCGTCCAGAACTTCCTCCCAAGTCCACTTCTCCCGCCAGTCCAACTCGTATTTCCTCCGCTCCTTCCTCTGCTGCTTGGTCCTGGTTGGGTGGGTGATTCTGTCACAGTTATCTTCGTCTTCTGACGACAATGCGAAATCGTCGTCTGAAAAGGATGACCAATACGCAGCAGAGTCGATATATTCCATCTTGAACATTTAATTAAATCAACACGAATACAAAAACAATAAACAAGAAAACGAACGATAAACAAACAGTCTGTCTAAGCATAAGGCTTACACACAGAACAATCACCCACAAATCCCAAACACAAACACACCCTACTATATGGGACTCTCAATCAAAGGCAGATAGACAACACCTGCCTTCAACTGAGAGTCCCAACCCCAATTAACCAAACATAGACATACTCACTAGATTCCACATAGAAATACCTAAACATAAACCAACACCTGGAATTACTAACTCAAACACCCTTTTAACAAAAACACACCACCCTGAACCACATAAAACAAATACCCTCTGCCACGCCCTGACCAAACTACAAACAATTAACCTTATATACTGGCCAGGACGTGACACTGGCTCAGTCACTGGGAGTACTGTATGACTGTAATGCACTGAGGGCCTTGACTGGCTCAGTCACTGGGAGCACTGCATGACTGTAATTCACTGAGGGCCTTGACTGGCTCAGTCACTGGGAGTACTGTATGACTGTAATGCACTGAGGGCCTTGACTGGCTCAGTCACTGGGAGCACTGTATGACTGTAATGCACTGAGGGCCTTGACTGGCTCAGTCACTGGGAGCACTGCATGACTGTAATGCACTGAGGGCCTTGACTGGCTCAGTCACTGGGAGTACTGTATGACAGTAATGCACTGAGGGCCTTGACTGGCTCAGTCACTGGGAGTACTGTATGACTGTAATGCACTGAGGGCCTTGACTGGCTCAGTCACTGGGAGCACTGCATGACTGTAATGCACTGAGGGCCTTGACTGGCTCAGTCACTGGGAGTACTGTATGACTGTAATGCACTGAGGGCCTTGACTGGCTCAGTCACTGGGAGCACTGTATGACTGTAATGCACTGAGGGCCTTGACTGGCTCAGTCACTGGGAGTACTGTATGACTGTAATGCACTGAGGGCCTTGACTGGCTCAGTCACTGGGAGTACTGTATGACTGTAATCTGAAGGGAATAAACAGGAAATCCGGATCCTCCAGCCAGGATATCTAGAAAACTGGGGAATTTATGGAAAGTTACCATAGTGTTGCAACCCTAATGGTATCACAGTAGTGCAGGGCTCTCCAACCCTGTTCCTGGAGAGTTACCCTACTGTAGATTTACACTCCAACCCTGTTCCTGGAGAGTTACCCTACTGTATGTTTATACTCCAACCCTGTTCTTGGAGAGTTACCCTACTGTAGGTTTGTACTCCAACTCTGTTCCTGGAGAGTTACCCTACTGTAGGTTTATACTCCAACTCTGTTCCTGGAGAGTTACCCTACTGTAGGTTTGTACTCCAACTCTGTTCCTGGAGTTACCCTACTGTAGGTTTATACTCCAACACTGTTCCTGGAGATTTACCGTCCAGTAGGTTAATACTCCAACCCTATTCCTGGAGAGTTACCCTACTGTAGCTTTATACTCCAACCCTGTTCCTGGAGAGTTACCCTACTGTAGGTTTATACTCCAACTCTGTTCCTGGAGAGTTACCCTACTGTAGGTTTGTACTCCAACTCTGTTCCTGGAGTTACCCTACTGTAGGTTTATACTCCAACCCTGTTCCTGGAGATTTACAGTCCAGTAGGTTAATACTCCAACCCTATTCCTGGAGAGTTACCCTACTGTAGCTTTATACTCCAACCCTGTTCCTGGAGAGTTACCCTACTGTAGATTAATACTCCAACCCTGTTCCTGGAGAGCTAACCTACTGTAGGTTTATACTCCAACCCTGTTCCTGGAGAGTTATCCTACTGTAGGTTTGTACTCCAACCTTGTTCCTGGAGTTACCCTACTGTATGTTTACACTCCAACCCTGTTCCTGGAGATTTACCGTCCAGTAGGTTAATACTCCAACCCTATTCCTGGAGAGTTACCCTACTGTAGCTTTATACTCCAACCCTGTTCCTGGAGAGTTACCCTACTGTAGATTAATACTCCAACCCTGTTCCTGGAGAGCTACCCTACTGTAGGTTTATACTCCAACCCTGTTCCTGGAGAGTTATCCTACTGTAGGTTTATACTCCAACCCTGTTCCTGGAGTTACCCTACTGTAGGTTTATACTCCAACCCTGTTCCTGGAGAGTTGCACTACTGTAGGTTTATACTCCAACCCTGTTCCTGGAGAGCTACCCTACTGTAGGTTTATACTCCAACCCTGTTCCTGGAGAGTTACCCTACTGTAGGTTTATACTCCAACCCTGTTCCTTGAGAGTTACCCTACTGTAGGTTTATACTCCAACCCTGTTCCTGGAGAGTTACCCTACTGTAGGTTTATACTCCAACCCTGTTCCTGGAGAGTTACCCTACTGTAGGTTTATACTCCAACCCTGTTCCTTGAGAGTTACCCTACTGTAGGTTTATACTCCAACCCTGTTCCTGGAGAGTTACCCTACTGTAGGTTTATACTCCAACCCTGTTCCTGGAGAGTTACCCTACTGTAGGTTTATACTCCAACCCTGTTCCTGGAGAGTTACCCTACTGTAGGTTTATACTCCAACCCTGTTCCTGGAGAGTTACCCTACTGTAGGTTTATACTCCAACCCTGTTCCTGGAGTTACCCTACTGTAGGTTTATACTCCAACCCTGTTCCTGGAGAGTTACCCTACTGTAGGTTTATACTCTAACCCTGTTCCTGGAGAGTTATCCTACTGTAGGTTTATACTCCAACTCTGTTCCTGGAGAGTTACCCTACTGTATGTTTATACTCCAACCCTGTTCCTGGAGAGTTATCCTACTGTAGGTTTATACTCCAACCCTGTTCCTGGAGTTACCCTACTGTAGGTTTATACTCCAACCCTGTTCCTGGAGAGCTACCCTACTGTAGGTTTATACTCCAACCCTGTTCCTGGAGAGTTATCCTACTGTATGTTTATACTCCAACCCTGTTCCTGGAGAGCTATCCTACTGTAGGTTTATACTCCAACCCTGTTCCTGGAGAGTTATCCTACTGTATGTTTATACTCCAACCCTGTTCCTGGAGAGCTACCCTACTGTAGGTTTATACTCCAACTCTGTTCCTGGAGAGTTACCCTACTGTATGTTTATACTCCAACCCTGTTCCTGGAGAGTTACCCTACTGTATGTTTATACTCCAACCCTGTTCCTGGAGAGCTACCCTACTGTATGTTTATACTCCAACCCTGTTCCTGGAGAGTTATCCTACTGTAGGTTTATACTCCAACCCTGTTCCTGGAGAGTTATCCTACTGTATGTTTATACTCCAACCCTGTTCCTGGAGAGTTACCCTACTGTAGGTTTATACTCCAACTCTGTTCCTGGAGAGTTACCCTACTGTATGTTTATACTCCAACCCTGTTCCTGGAGAGTTACCCTACTGTATGTTTATACTCCAACCCTGTTCCTGGAGAGCTACCCTACTGTAGGTTTATACTCCAACCCTGTTCCTGGAGAGCTACCCTACTGTATGTTTATACTCCAACCCTGTTCCTGGAGAGCTACCCTACTGTATGTTTATACTCCAACCCTGTTCCTGGAGAGCTACCCTACTGTATGTTTATACTCCAACCCTGTTCCTGGAGAGCTACACTGCTGTATGTTTATACTCCAACCCTGTTCCTGGAGAGTTACCCTACTGTAGGTTTATACTCCAACCCTGTTCCTGGAGAGTTACCCTACTGTAGGTTTATACTCAAACCCTGTTCCTGGAGAGTTACCCTACTGTAGGTTTATACTCCAACCCTGTTCCTGGAGAGTTACCCTACTGTAGGTTTATACTCCAACCCTGTTCCTGGAGAGTTACCCTACTGTAGGTTTATACTCCAACCCTGTTCCTGGAGAGTTACCCTACTGTAGGTTTATACTCCAACTCTGTTCCTGGAGAGTTACCCTACTGTAGGTTTATACTCCAACCTTGTTCCTGGAGAGTTACCCTACTGTAGGTTTACACTCCAACCCTGTTCCTGGAGATTACCGTCCAGTAGGTTAATACTCCAACCATGTTCCTGGAGATTTACCGTCCAGTAGGTTTATACTCCAACCCTGTTCCTGGAGAGCTATCGTCCTGTAAGTTCTCTCTAACCCTATTCCTGGAGAGCTACCGTCCTGTAGCTTTTCGCTCCAACCCCAGTTGGAATATATTAATCTAATGAACCTAATAATTATTAGAACCAGGTGCGAAAGATCACGGTTGAAGCTAAAGCCAGGAACAGGGTTGGAGAGCCCTGCAGTAGTGGGTCTTTGCAGTAGTAGGAAACTACTATTATGTGGAGATTGCTCATACAGTGGGGCAAAAAAGTATTTAGTCAGCCACCAATTGTGCATGTTCTCCCACTTAAAAAGATGAGAGAGGCCTGTAATTTTCATCATAGGTACACGTCAACTATGACAGACAAAATTAGATTTTTTTTTCTCCTGAAAATCACATTGTAGGATTTTTAATGAATTTATTTGCAAATTATGGTGGAAAATAAGTATTTGGTCAATAACAAAAGTTTATCTCAATACTTTGTTATATACCCTTTGTTGGCAATGTATGTAAATGTACATAAATGTAAATGTATGTGGGTCTTAATAGTGGATAGGAATAGGGACCAGTGTGGATATTAATAGTGGATAGGGACCAGTGTGGATCTTAATAGTGGATAGGAATATGGACCAGTGTGGATCTTAATAGTGAATAGGGATAGGGACCAGTGTGGATCTTAATAGTGGATAGGGACCAGTGTGGATCTTAATAGTGAATAGGAATAGGGACCAGTGTGGATCTTAATAGTGGATAGGAATATGGACCAGTGTGGATCTTAATAGTGGATAGGAATAGGGACCAGTGTGGATCTTAATAGTGGATAGGAATAGGGACCAGTGTGGATCTTAATAGTGGATAGGGATAGGGACCAGTGTGGATCTTAATAGTGGATAGGGACCAGTGTGGATCTTAGTATACTTATTAATGTTTGTATCTTTGTTCATTTAGCTCATGAAGTGTGTTTATGTATAAATTATTGTGTCACTGTGTGTGTGTGTTTATGTGTGTGCGTGTGTGCACATTTGTGTGTGTGCATGCCTGTATGTATAAGTGTATTTATGTGTGTGATGGCGCTGAGTGGAGAGGAAGCATCTCTGGATGTGCTTGAATGCACTGCAGTGACCTTGACGCCAGCGGGCCAGGCAGCTAGCCAGCCAGCCAGTCAGCCAGCCAGGGAAGGCAGCTCAGCTTTCACTCAGCAGATTTCATTAATACAGTCTCCCCAAAGAGCCTTTCATCTCTACACTTAAAAGTCCTTATGGACTGAGTGGGCTCATTTACTGAGAAGCAGGTCCTGTGTTACTTAAGACCAGCGTTTGGTTATTACTGGAACCCGGGGCATTTTTCTGGTGATTAATGTGAGTGAGTGCAAGCATGTGTGTGCATGTGTGTGTGTGTCCTGTGTGTGCATGTGTGTGTGTCCTGTGTGTCCTGTGTGTTGTGCGTGAGAAAAGGGAAAGAGCAAAGGGGAGAAAGAGAGAGAAAGAGAAAGAGAGAGAGAGAAAGAAGTCAAATGTCTACTGTTTGCTGATGATCTAGTGCTTCTGTCCCCAACCAATGAGGGCCTACAGCAGCACCTAGATCTTCTGCACAGATTCTGTCAGACCTGTGCCCTGACAGTATATCTCAGTAAGACAAAAATAATGGTGTTCCGAAAAAGGTCCAGTTGCCAGGACCACAAATACAAATTCCATCTAGACACCGTTGCCCTAGAGCAGGCCTGGGCAACTCCAGTCCTCGGGGGTCAGATTGGTGTCACACTTTTGCCCAGCCCCAGCTAACACACCTGACTCAAATAATCACCTAATCATGATCTTCAGTTAAAAATGCAATTAGTTTAAATCAGGTGTGTTTGCTAGGGATGGGGGAACCAGGCCCCAGAGGACTGGAATTGCCCAGGCCTGCCCTAGAGCACACAAAAAACAATACATACCTCAGCCTTAACATCAGCGCCACAGGTAACTTCCACAAAGCTGTGAACAATCTGAGAGACAAGGCAAGAAGGGCCTTCAAAAGAAACATAAAATTAGGATCTGGAAGAAAATACTTGAATAAGTTATAGAACCCATTGCCCTTCATGGTTGTGAGGACTGGAGTCCACTCACCAACCAAGAATTCACAAAATGTGACAACATCAAATTGAGACTCAGCATGCAGAATTCTGCAGAAATATCCTCTGTGTACTTTTTTTATTTCACCTTTATTTAACCAGGTAGGCAAGTTGAGAACAAGTTCTCATTTACAATTGCGACCTGGCCAAGATAAAGCAAAGCAGTTCGACACATACAACAACACAGAGTTACACATGGAGTAAAACAAACATACAGTCAATAATACAGTAGAAAAATAAGTCTATATACAAGGTGAGCAAATGAGGTGAGATAAGGGAGGTAAAGGCATAAAAGGCCATGGTGACAAAGTAAATACAATATAGCAAGTAAAACACTGGAATGGTAGATTTGCAGTGGAAGAAAGTGCAAAGTAGAAATAGAAATAGAAATAATAGGGTGCGAAGGAGCAAAATAAATAAAATAAATAAATACAGTACGGGAAGGGGTAGTTGGAAGGGCTAAATTATAGATGGGCTCTGACAGCTGGTGCTTAAAGCTAGTGAGGGAGATAAGTGTTTTGAGTTTCAGAGATTTTTGTAGTTCGTTCCATTCATTGGCAGCAGAGAACTGGAAGGAGAGACGGCCAAAGGAGGAATTGGCTTTGGGGGTGACCAGAGAGATATACCTGCTGGAGCGCGTGCTACAGGTGGGTGCTGCTATGGTGACCAGTGAGCGGAGATAAGGGGGGACTTTACCTAGCAGGGTCTTGTAGATGACCTGCAGCCAGTGGGTTTGGCGACGAGTATGAAACGAGGGCCAGCCAACGAGAGCATACAGGTCGCAGTGGTGGGTAGTATATGGGGCTTTGGTGACAAAACAGATGGAACTGTGATAGACTACATCCAGTTTATTGAGTAGGGTATTGGAGGCTATTTTGTAAATGACATCGCCGAAGTCGAGGATCTGTAGTATGATCAGTTTTACGAGGGTATGTTTGGCAGCATGAGTGAAGGAGGCTTTGTTGCAAAATAGGAAGCCAATTCTAGATTTAACTTTGGATTGGAGATGTTTGATGTGAGTCTGGAAGGAGAGCTTACAGTCTAACCAGACACCTAGGTATTTGAGTTGTCAGAACTGTCCAGAGTAGTGATGCTGGACGGGCGGGCAGGTGCAGGCAGCGATCGGTTGAAGAGCATGCATTTAGTTTTACTTGTATTTAAGAGCAGTTGGAGGCCACGGAAGGAGAGTTGTATGGCATTGAAGCTCGTCTGGAGGGTTGTTAACACAGTGTCCAAAGAAGGGCCAGAAGTATACAGAATGGTGTCGTCTGCGTAGAGGTGGATCAGAGAGTCACCAGCAGCAAGAGCGAAATCATTGATATATACAGAGAAGAGAGTCGGCCCAAGAATTGAACCCTGTGGCACCCCCATAGAGACTGCCAGAGGCCCGGACAACAGGCCATCCGATTTGACACATTGAACTCTATCAGAGAAGTAGTTGGTGAACCAGGCGAGGCTATCATTTGAGAAACCAAGGCTATTGAGTCGATGAGGATGTGGTGATTGACAGAGTCGAAAGCCTTGGCCAGGTCAATGAATACGGCAGCACAGTATTGTTTCTTATCAATGGCGGTTACGATATCGTTTAGGACCTTGAGCATGGCTGAGGTGCACCCATGACCAGCTCTGAAACCAGAATGCATAGCGGAGAAGGTGTGGTGGGATTCGAAATGGTCGGTAATCTGTTTGTTGACTTGGCTTTCGAAGACCTTAGAAAGGCAGGGTAGGGTAGATATAGGTCTGTAGCAGTTTGGGTCAAGAGTGTCCCCTCCTTTGAAGAGGGGGATGACAGCAGCTGCTTTCCAATCTTTTGGAATCTCAGATGACACGAAAGAGAGGTTGAACAGGCTAGTAATAAGGGTTGCAACAATTTCGGCAGATCATTTTAGAAAGAAAGGGTCTAGATTGTCTAGCCAGATTTTGCCGCTCTTTCAGAACATCAGCTGACTGGATTTGGGAGAAGGAAAAATAGGGAAGGCTTGGGCAAGTAGCTGTGGGGGGGTGCAGTGCTGTTGTCCATGGTAGGGGTAGGTGGAAAGCATGGCCAGCCGTAGAAAAATGCTTTTTGAGATTCTCAACTATTGTGGATTTATCAGAGGTGACAGAGTTTCCTATCCTCAGTGCAGTGGGCAGCTGGGAGGAGGTGTTCTTATTCTCCATGGACTTTACAGTGTCCCAGAACCTTTTTGAGTTTGTGTTGCAGGAAGCAAATTTCTGCTTGAAAAAGCTTGCCTTGGCTTTTCTAACTGCCTGTGTATATTGGTTTCTAACTTCCCTGAAAAGTTGCATATCACGGGGGCTGTTCAATACTAATGCAGAACGCCACAGGATGTTTTTGTGTTGGTTAAGGGCAGTCAGGTCTGGAGAGAACCAAGGGCTATATCTGTTCCTGGTTTAAATTCCTTGAACGGGGTATGCTTATTTAAGATGGTGAGGAAGGCATTTAAAAAAAATAACCAGGCATCCTCTACTGACGGGATGAGGTCAATATCCTTCCAGGATACCCGGGCCAGGTCGATTAGAAAGGCTTGCTCACTGAAATGTTTCAGGGAGCGTTTGACAGTGATGAGTGGAGGTCGTTTGACCGCTGACCCATTACGGATGCAGGCAATGAGGCAGTGATCGCTGAGATCTTGGTTGAAAACAGCAGAGGTGTATTTAGAGGGCAAGTTGGTTAGGATGGTATCTATGAGGGTGCCCGTGTTTACGGCTTTGGGGTGGTACCTGGTAGGTTCATTGATAATTTGTGTGAGATTGAGGGCATCAAGCTTAGATTGTAGGATGGCTGGGGTGTTAACATGTCCCAGTTTAGGTCACCTAGCAGCACGAGCTCTGAAGATAGATGGGGGCAATCAGTTCACATATGGTGTCCAGAGCACAGCTGGGGGCAGAGGGTGGTCTATAGCAGGCGGCAACGGTGAGAGACTTGTTTTTAGAGAGATGGATTTTTAAAAGTAGAAGTTAAAATTGTTTGGGTATAGACCTGGATAGTAGGACAGAACTCTGCAGGCTATCTCTGCAGTAGATTGCAACACCGCCCCCTTTGGCCGTTCTATCTTGTCTGAAAATGTGGTAGTTAGGGATGAAGACTTCCTAAGCCAGGATTCAGACACGGCTAGGACATCTGGGTTGGCAGAGTGTGCTAAAGCAGTGAATAAAACACACTTAGGGAGGAGGCTTCTAATGTTAACATGAATGAAACCAAGGCTATTACGGTTACAAAAGTCATCAAAAGAGAGCGCCTGGGGAATAGGTGTGGAGCTAGGCACTGCAGGGCCTGGATTCACCTCTACATCACCAGAGGAACAGAGGAGGAGTAGGATAAGGGTACGGCTAAAAGCTATGAGAATTGGTTGTTTATGATGTCCAGAATAGAGAGTAAAAGGAGCAGGTTTCTGGGGGCGATAAAATAGCTTCAAGGTATAATGTACGGACAAAGGTATGGTAGGATGTGAGTACAGTGGAGGTAAACCTAGGCATTGAGTGATGATGAGAGAGATACTGTCTCTAGAAACAGCATTGAAACCAGAAGATGTCATGGCATGTGTGGGTGGTGGAACTGAAAGGTTGGATAAGGTATAATGAGCAGGACTAGAGGCTCTACAGTGAAATAAGCCAATAAACACTAACCAGAAGAGCAATGGACAAGGTATATTGACATTAAGGAGAGGCATGCTTAGCCGAGTGATCATAAATGTCCAAGTGAGATTCAGACAGCTAGCAGGGCCATAGGTAGCAAGTTGGCAGAAGATGGAGGGGTGTCTATTTTTAGCCACCTCGTGCGTTTCTGTCTGTAGGTTAGTGGGGTTCCGTGTGGTAAGGGGGACAAGTCCAATTGGCAAAAATAGTTATAGTTGGCCCAAGAAAACTGTCCGATAGACCTATTAAGATAGCAGCCGATAAAACAGCTAATGATTAGCGGGCCGCAGATGGGCGTTCAGGTTACGTCGCGACGGAGGGGCCAGTTGGATAACTCCCTCGGGCAGATAACGTGGGTAGTCCAGTCGTGAAGGCCCGCTGGGGCTCCGCATCGGCAGTAAAACGGGTCCGGATAGGTGATTGTAGCCCAGAGGTGGCTGATGGAACTCTTCAGCTGGCTAGCTTGAACAGCTAGCTCCGGGACCGACGTTAGCCAATAGTCACTCGGGTAGCAGCTAGCTAGCTGCAAGATCCAGGTGTAAATGTCCGGAGACTGCGGTAGAAATCCGGGGATATGGAGAGAAAAATAGGTCCGGTATGCTCTGGTCTGAGTCGCGCTGTACAAAACTGCCGATAGCTTTTCGAGCTAAGGGATAGCTGATGACCGCCAACCGTGGCTAGCTAAACTCCAACGTTATCCAGTGAACTGGCCAGCCTCTGGCTAACCTCTGGCTAGCTTCTGTTGTGGATTTCAGATTTGAGGTAAATAATACTTTCTTTTTTTATTGGTGGGGCGGGTTGCAGGAGAGTGTTTTGAAGTTGAGTTTTTAGAAAAAAATATATAAAAGATATGCGAAGAAAATATGTAAATATATATACACGGGACACGACAAGAGGAGGACAACGGACGTCTGACTGCTATGTCATCTTGGAAAAATGTTAAGACGACACCAAATATTGCATGCAGAGCAGAATTAGACCGGTACCCGCTAATTATCAAAATCCAGAAAAGAGACGTTAAATTCTACAACCACCTAATATGAAGTGATTCTCAATCCTTCCATAACCTGGAGAAGAGTCCCCTAAGCAAGCTGGTCCTGGGGCTCTGTTCACACTCTGTTCACAAACACAAAAAGACCCCACAGAGCCCCAGGACAGCAACATAATTAGACCCAACCAAATCATGAGAAAAGAAAAAGATAATGACTTGACACATTGGAAAGAACTAACAAAAAAACATAGCAAACTGGAAACAGAGAGTACAGAGTGGCAGAATACCTGACCACTGTGACTGACCCAAACTTACGGAAAGCTTTGACAATATACAGACTCAGTGAGCATAGCCCTGCTATTGAGAAAGGCCGCCGTAGGCAGACCTGGCTCTCAAGAGAAGATAGGCTATGCCAACAAAACTTAGCTGCACTTCCTGACCTCCTGCAAAATGTATGACCATATCAGAGACACACATTTCCCTCAGATTACACAGATCCACAAAGAATTTGAAAAACAAACCCAATTTAATAAACTCCCATATCTACTGGGTGAAATACCACAGTGTGCCATCACAGCAGCAATATTTGTGACCTGTTGCCTCAAGAAAAGGGCAACCAGTGAAGAACAAACACCAAAATTCCCTTTTGTACTTTAACTATTTGCACATAATATGACATTTGAAATGTCTTTACTTTTTTGGAACTATTGTGAGCGTAACGTTTACTGTTAACTTCCATTATTTATTTAACTTTTATTTATTATCTATTTCACTTGCTTCAGCAATGTTAACATATGTTTCCCATGCCAATAAAGCCCATAAATTGAATTGAATTGAAAGAGAGAGAGATGGATCTAAGAGAAAATCTGTGCATGCCCTCAAAGTGCCATAATGTAACCAAAGAGAATAATTCTCTCAGATGAGTATTTATCTCTGCAGTCACTCTCTGTGTATCAGCCAGTCTCTGTGTATCAGCCAGTCTCTGTGTAGTAGCCAGTCTCTGTGTATAAGCCAGTCTCTGTGTAGCAGCCAGTCTCTGTGTAGCAGCCAGTCTCTGTGTAGCAGCTAGTCTCTGTGTAGTAGCCAGTCTCTGTGTAGCAGCCAGTCTCTGTGTAGCAGCCAGTCTCTGTGTAGCAGCCAGTCTCTGTGTAGTAGCCAGTCTGTGTACCAGCCAGTCTCTGTGTAGTAGCCAGTCTGTGTAGCAGCCAGTGTCTGTGTAGTAGCCACTCTCTGTGTAGCTGCTAGTCTCTGTGACCGGCCGGAGTTTTGGGCCATCTCTGCCCAGGGGATGAAAGCCGCCCACTCCCCCGGCCGGTCCTGGCAATAGGACCGCAGAAACCTACCCACATCCTGGTTAACTCTCTCCACCTGCCCATTAGTCTCGGGGTGAAAACCTGAAGTAAGGCTGACCAAGACCCCCAGACGTTCCATGAACGCCCTCCAGACCCTCGATGTGAACTGGGGACCCCGATCAGACACTATATCCTCAGGCACCCCGTAGTGCCAGAAGACGTGTGTAAACAGAGCCTCCGCAGCCTGTAGGGCCGTAGGGAGACCGAGCAAAGGAAGGAGACGGCAGGACTTAGAAAACCGATCCACAACGACCAGGATCGGGGTGTTTCCTTGTGACGGAGGAAGATCTGTCACGAAATCCACCGATAGGTGTGACCACGGCCGTTGTGGAACAGGTAGGGGTTGTAATTTCGCTCTGGGCAGGTGTCTAGGAGCCTTGCACTGGGCGCACACCGAGCAGGAGGAAACATAAACCCTCACTTCCTTAGCTAAAGTGGGCCACCAGTACTTCCCACTGATCCCAGGATGACCAGAGGAGGGTGCCGTGTGGGCCCAACAGATCAAACGATCGCGGACATGAGACGGAAACTACAGACGCCCAACTGGACACTGGGTGGGAGTGGGCTCTGAACCAGAGGGTTAAATAGGGAATAAATTATAACTTAATGGAAACCAGGTGTGTACAATCAAGACAAAACAAATGAACAAAGAAAAGTAGAAAGCCGGTGACGTCGAACGCCGAACGCCGCCCGAACAAGGAGAGGCACCAGCCAGTCTCTGTATTGTAGCCAGTCTCTGTGTAGCAGCCAGTCTCTGTGTAGCAGCCAGTCTCTGTGTAGTAGCCAGTCTCTGTGTAGCAGCCAGTCTCTGTGTAGTAGCCAGTCTCTGTGTAGCAGCCAGTCTCTGTGTAGCAGCCAGTCTCTGTGTAGCAGCCAGTCTCTGTGTAGCAGCCAGTCTCTGTGTAGTAGCCAGTCTCTGTGTAGCAGCCAGTCTCTGTGTAGCAGCCAGTCTCTGTATAGCAGCCAGTCTCTGTGTAGTAGCCAGTCTCTGTGTACTCTGTGTAGTAGCCAGTCTCTGTGTAGTAGCCAGTCTCTGTGTAGCAGCCAGTCTCTGTGTAGTAGCCAGTCTCTGTGTAGTAGCCAGTCTCTGTGTAGCTTAAGAGTGAGAAATGACTTGTAACCTGATGGAAGAAAAATGAAGTGCTGCAGTCTGTCGAGTGTGATTCCTCTCCTGGCTGTAAGAGGGGGCCGAGGAGGTGCTCTGGGACACTGCATTGGGATAATTGCACGCAATGAGGCCCCTCACACCTCTCGCAGGCACGCACGTACGTGCACACACATACACGTATGCACACACACTTATAGGCACACACACACACTTACACACACACACACACACACAAACACAAACACACAGGCTGGCAGCCTGCTCTGTATAAATGCTGTGGCACCCTGGGGACCCAACAGTTTACTTACAGTTGGCCAAGTTGCCAATCACAGTGCCCCAGGACGCCATTTTACCTCAACAAGAACAGACTCCTTCCTACAGCATCAACACATTGAGCCATAACTTAACCTCTAAAACCTGAGAAAGAAACAAACACTTCTGCTTGATTATGACCTTCGACTAACTGTCAAACCCAGGTCAGGGCAAATCACAAACGAACCAGTGACCCGTGAAACCAAACAAATTACCCAGTGGCCCGTGAGTAAACCAAACAAATGACCCAGTGACCCGTGAGTAAACCAAACAAATGACCCAGTGACCTGTGAGTAAACCAAACAAATGACCCAGTGACCTGTGAGTAAACCAAACAAATGACCCAGTGACCCGTGAGTAAACCAAACAAATGACCCAGTGACCCGTGAGTAAACCAAACAAATGACCCAGTGACCCGTGAGTAAACCAAACAAATGAACCAGTGACCCGTGAGTAAACCAAACAAATGACCCAGTGACCTGTGAGTAAACCAAACAAATGACCCAGTGACCCGTGAGTAAACCAAACAAATGACCCAGTGACCCGTGAGTAAACCAAACAAATGACCCAGTGACCCGTGAGTAAACCAAACAAATGAAACCCTGTTGTGTTCTAGTGGTTCACTTTACCTCCTCCAATCTCAACTGTCAGTTAATGGACTGATGCTTTCACTACAGCTGTCTGGCCAGTGGGAGACACTACAGCTGTCTGGCCAGTGTGAGACACTACAGCTGTCTGGCCAGTGTGAGACACTACAGCTGTCTGGCCAGTGTGAGACACTACAGCTGTCTAGCCAGTGGGAGACACTACAGCTGTCTGGCCAGTGTGAGACACTACAGCTGTCTGGCCAGTGTGAGACACTACAGCTGTCTGGCCAGTGTGAGACACTACAGCTGTCTGGCCAGTGTGAGACACTACAGCTGTCTAGCCAGTGGGAGACACTACAGCTGTCTGGCCAGTGTGAGACACTACAGCTGTCTGGCCAGTGTGAGACACTACAGCTGTCTAGCCAGTGTGAGACACTACAGCTGTCTGGCCAGTGTGAGACACTACAGCTGTCTGGCCAGTGTGAGACACTACAGCTAGCTGGCCAGTGGGAGACACTACAGCTGTCTAGCCAGTGGGAGACACAACAGCTGTCTGGCCAGTGTGAGACACTACAGCTGTCTGGCCAGTGTGAGACACTACAGCTGTCTGGCCAGTGTGAGACACTACAGCTGGCTGGCCAGTGTGAGACACTACAGCTAGCTGGCCAGTGGGAGACACTACAGCTGTCTAGCCAGTGGGAGACACAACAGCTGTCTGGCCAGTGTGAGACACTACAGCTGTCTGGCCAGTGTGAGACACTATAGCTAGCTGGCCAGTGGGAGACACAACAGCTGTCTGGCCAGTGTGAGACACTACACTACAGCTAGCTGGCCAGTGGGAGACACTACAGCTAGCTGGCCAGTGGGAGACACTACAGCTAGCTGGCCAGTGGGAGACACTACAGCTAGCTGGCCAGTGGGAGACACTACAGCTAGCTGGCCAGTGGGAGACACTACAGCTAGCTGGCCAGTGGGAGACACTACATCTAGCTGGCCAGTGGGAGACACTGCAGCATGGGGAGAAGAAAGCCTGGACGGTTGAATGGGAAGCCTGTAAAAGCTCTTTCAAGGGAGCCCCCTCGCAGCGACGAAAAACCAAACAAATAATCTCCGTAATAAACACAAAAACACTTTTACGAGCCTATTCTTCTGCCTCTGGAATGCTACAGCAAATAATGATAAGTGATCGTAAAGCAAGACGACAGTTCTCAATCTCGGCTTCTTCAGTGACCTCGGAGGATAGGACGTTCTCACAGGTTGACCGTGGCAGCAGTGTTTGCAGAGCATGGACAGGCCTGAGGAGGCCTGAGGCGATGGGGTTTGCACAACCCTTCACTTTGACACATTTAGAGAGCCAGAGAAGAAGAGAACTGTGTGATTTACGACTGTTGATTGTTTACTCTCACTGACTCCTGGGCCACATGTCACTTTCAGACTGAAGAGCTTTGTCCCTCATTATGCAAGAGCTGTTTTTGATCTAGAAATAAAACTGGAACAAACCATGTTAGCCACATTCCTTTGGGATGATTGGATAGGAACGATGATGACTGTTAAATCATGTACAACGGCCATCTAAATTGGTATTTGACACTTTGTGGGACTTCAGAGGACTGAAGGGATGTTTTGTGAAATCCTGGTGGACCTTTAAATATAGATTTAGATGACAGGAACTTAAATAGTCTGGTCTCAGAGGACAGACTGAGGGTGTCGTAAACAGCAACCTATTCCCTATTTGGTACACTACTTTTGACTAGAGCACTGCAGGTCCTGGTAAAAAGTAGTGCATTATAAAGGGAATAGGGCGCCATTAGAACACAGACTGAGTCTCCTTCCTACGCCAGACACACTTGGCCGCAGACTCAAAGCTGCTTGGGGCCCTCTGGTGGGTCGGTCTCAAGTCATTGCTGGCTCTTCCAGGAATCTGGAGCGTTAATGAAAGTCATAATTAGAATCAGAAAGCATTTTGCTCAGCTATGTTCAAAATCTAAGGCTTTACACCATGTAATTTGACTTGTTTATTTGCACTAAGCCAAGCATCAGCCCTCTGAGGTTTCTAGCTCTGAGTCAACAGAGGACATCTCACGCCTCTCTCTCTCTTCTCTCTTTCTCTCTCGCTCTCTCATCTGCCTCTCTATCTTCCCTTTGTGTCGCCAGCACATGCTGTGACGTCAGAGATTGAACTGCATTCCTCTCCCGCCTTCTCAGATCTTCTCTCCACACACACAGCCTGTTTCCCGTCTCTCTGTGCACAATGTTGGATCGAGACCTCCCGGGGTGAAGATGGATTAATGTGACTGGCACAAGCGCAAGGAGAGAGGGAGGAATGGAGGGATGGATGGGTCTCCCCGTCTGTGTTTGGGAAGGCTGGTCCATGCCAAGACTAGCGGCCTCCGGATCCCACGGGAATCCATGCAGAAAATAGCAGAGATTAAATAATCCTGGATTACAGCTTCCTCTAGTCTAGCTAGATTTAGACAGAGAAAGACCAGAAAATCGCTGTTTTCCACAGCGCTGTCAGCCTCTCTCTCTCTCTCGACACGTCGTTAAACCACCATGTCTACCAGACCAGTCCACTCTGACTGCTAGCCTATACCAAAGCCATAACTCCAGTCTGTCACATGAAGGGAGGGGTAATCAATCTGGCCTGTCTAGTAGTGGACCAAGCATGGAAGCACATCCATCAACGGGGTCCCGGTGGTTACTGGTGGCTGCAATCAAGCATCCATTCCAGGTTTCTCACAGGAAAAGCACCCAGTCGACTAGATGGCCTGGAAAGTAAAGGGTTAATTGGGTAGCCGCTACAGGAAGTGTCAAAGCCTCCTGGGCCCGGGCCGGTGCTGAGATAAGCAGCATCGGGGTGGGCAGATGACGAGAAAATACTTTAGTGGTTGTTGGGTCAGTGCTGACTATCAGCGCCCGTAGCACAGCCATGTCTTACCATCACACACCTTTAAAGACACATGGATCATGTACTGTATTGCTGCATTGCTTGCTGTTTGGGGTTTTAGGCTGGGTTTCTGTACAGCACTTTGTGACATCAGCTGATGTAAGAAGGGCTATATAAATAAATGTGATTTGATTTGATCAGCTCTCCTGCTAGGGATCAGCTCTCCTGCTAGGGATCAACTCTCCTGCTAGGAATCAGCTCTCCTGCTAGGAATCAGCTCTCCTGCTAGGAATCAGCTCTCCTGCTAGGGATCAGCTCTCCTGCTAGGAATCAGCTCTCCTGCTAAGAATCAGCTCTCCTGCTAGGGATCAGCTCTCCTGCTAGGAATCACCTCTCCTGCTAAGAATCAGCTCTCCTGCTAGGAATCAGCTCTCCTGCTAGGAATCAGCTCTCCTGCTAGGGATCAGCGCTCCTGCTAGGGATCAGCTCTCCTGCTAGGGATCAGCTCTCCTGCTATAGGGATCAACTCTCCTGCTTGGGATCAACTCTCTTGCTAGGACATACTAGGCCCTGTCTACACACACACGTGTGAACACATACAAACACACACACAACACAAACACACCAGCCCCCATGACAGTGCCCTGACACCTTTCATAAAACAGTATGACCACATGAGCAGCAGATGCCTGTAGACTGATGTTTAGCAGGTTTAATAGTGCTACAAAGGGAACCTAATCAACTTCACATGTTCCTGGATGTGACTCAGAGCTGATGCACCCCTTGAAAAAATGGGAGAAATGCTAAATATGCTAGAGCCCATTGAGAAAAGAGTCTGGGAAGACTGAGTAGTGTATGTTTCCCCGGACTACAGCAGGTCCAGTGCAGCACACATGTCAAATACATCTCTGGCTAACACCTCCGGGATTACAGCCAAAGAAAAACACAGACAGATTAACCCTCCGATTTGCCCCACGTTATACACATTTAGGCCACGATGTGAAGCGACGTGTGATGGCAGGGTCAGGGGAAACATACACTTGCTCCCCTCACCCAACAGCTACTGGACAACAGGCAGCACACAATACAATCCAGACACAGGGAGGACGGAGAGAGGGAGGATGGAGAGAAGGAGGACAGAGGGAGGGAGGACAGAGGGAGGACAGAGAGAGGGAGGACAGAGGGAGGGAGGACAGAGGGAGGACAGACAGAGGGAGGACGGAGAGAGGGAGGACATAGAGATGGAGGATGGCGAGAGGGAGGACGGAGAGAGGGAGGACAGAAAGAGGACAGAGAGAGGGAGGACAGAGGGAGGACAGAGAGAGGGAGGACAGAGAGATGGAGGATGGCGAGAGGGAGGACGGAGAGAGGGAGGACAGAGGGAGGACAGAGAGTGGGTGGACAGAGGGAGGACAGACAGAGGGAGGACGGAGAGAGGGAGGACAGAGAGATGGAGGACAGAGAGGAGAGCAGGGAGGTATGCAGCTAGCTGACTGACCCACTTTTGGTACGGGTCAGTCAGTCTGTCTCTCCCTCCCTCTGTCTCTGTGTCTCTGTGTGTCTCGCTCTCTCTCTCTTTTCTCTGTCACCGTGTGATTTCTATTTTGATCACTTTCTGTCTCTTTCTCTCTCCAATTGTAAGATCTCAGTGTGAGAGGAAGGGATATACTGTAGATGCTAGCCTACCCTGGGGTACAGTTTCAGTCTGGCCGTCTCTCACTTTGTGTGGCAGGCAGTGTCATGTCACGGTCCGTCTCCTCCCACCCGCCCTAAGTCTCTTCCAATTACCCCTCCCAAACACACAGACCGCGCTCCAAATGGCACCCTATTCCTATTGTAGTGCACTACGTTTGACCAGGACCAATAGGGAGAGCTCATAGCGCTCTTATCAAAAGTAGTGAACTATATAGGAAAGGGTCCCATTTGGGACGCAGCTTCAAAGAGAGGCCCAGGCATGCATCCCTCTGCTCGGTGGTCAGTAGCTATCGAACAGTGAGATAGTTCCCCACCACAGCTAAGAGGTTAAATACAGCTTGAAGCCCTATTTTCTTTGGGGTTTTATTTGTAAGATTACCAGCGCTGTCTCAGGCGCATTGGGAGAACGAGGACAGAGTGTCCCAAATAGCAGCCCATTTCCTATATAGTGCACTACTTTTGACTAGGCCCATAGGTAGTTCACTATACAGGAAACAGGGTGCCATTCAGGACAGAACCGGAGACACTTTCCACTTCACTTCACTATTTGGCTTTGTGATTAACAGACCCCAGTAAATAAAGACATCCACTATAATACAGATGGATGATGGAAAAACAGAATAAACCTGGTCCCTGCAGTGACATGTGAAGTAGGAGGACAGGACACTAAGCTGAGCACAGAGCAGAGACAGAGGATGACCTTCCAAGAGGGTTGTTGTAGCAGCAGATGCCCCCCGCCATGTTCCTGGAGTCAGCGGCTACAGAGGAGACCTTTCTGCAACCTAGCAGGGTGTTTTTCTCATTAGCTCCATGCAGAGATCCAACATGAGGCTCTGTCTCTCTATGAGTAAGACATGGTACTGTAGTGGACGTGGCGCTGGCATGAGGCATCACATGGAAATGTGTTGTTGTGTTTTCAATTCTCTTCCCTTCCCCTCTCTCTGAATCATGCTCAATGTGTTCCTCTTAAAAAAATGCCATTATGCTAGAAATATAATGTCTTTCTTTTTCTGACCCTGAAAGAAGAGAACAGGGATGGTCATTTGAATCAGCCGAATGACCTCATACTTCGCTTCGAAACAAACCAAACCACATGAAAAGCCAGCCAGTTAGGATTAGCCACTTGACGAACTGACCAGTTTCTTCTCCTTCCCTTCACAGTGTTCCCTGTCTGTGTTGTTACTCTAAGCTTCTGGTGATAACTGTTCCCAGCGCTAATATCAAGCAGTGTTTTTCCTCACAGCGCTAATATCTGGCAGTGTTTTACTCACAGCGCTAATATCTGGCAGTGTTTTACTCACAGCGCTAATATCTGGCAGTGTTTTCCCTCCCAGCGCTAATATCTGGCAGTGTTTTACTCACAGCGCTAATATCTGGCAGTGTTTTCCCTCCCAGTGCTAATATCTGGCAGTGTTTTTCCTCCCAACGCTAATATCTGGCAGTGTTTTTCCTCCCAACGCTAATATCTGGCAGTGTTTTTCCTCCCAACGCTAATATCTGGCAGTGTTTTCCTCCCAGCGCTAATATCTAGCAGTGTTTTTCCTCCCAACGCTAATATCTGGCAGTGTTTTTCCTCCCAACGCTAATATCTAGCAGTGTTTTGCTCCCAGCGCTAATATCTAGCAGTGTTTTGCTCCCATCGCTAATATCTAGCAGTGTTTTTCCTCCCAACGCTAATATCTAGCAGTGTTTTGCTCCCAGCGCTAATATCTAGCAGTGTTTTGCTCCCATCGCTAATATCTAGCAGTGTTTTTCCTCCCAGCGCTAATATCTGGCAGTGTTTTTCCTCCCAGCGCTAAAATCTAGCAGTGTTTTTCCTCCCAGCACTAAAATCTAGCAGTGTTTTTCCTCCCAACGCTAATATCTGGCAGTGTTTTCCTCCCAGTGCTAATATCTGGCAGTGTTTTCCTCCCAGCGCTAATATCTGGCAGTGTTTTTCCTCCCAGCGCAAAAAAACTAGCAGTGTTTTCCCTCCCAGCGCTAATATCTGGCAGTGTTTTTCCTCCCAGCGCAAAAAAACTAGCAGTGTTTTCCCTCCCAGCGCTAATATCTGGCAGTGTTTTTCCTCCCAGCGCTAATATCAAGCAGTGTTTTTCCTCCCAACGCTAATATCTAGCAGTGTTTTTCCTCCCAGCGCTAATATCTAGCAGTGTTTTTCCTCCCAGGGCTAATATCTGGCAGTGTTTTTCCTCTCAGCGCTAAAATCTAGCAGTGTTTTTCCTCTCAGCGCTAAAATCTAGCAGTGTTTTCCCTCCCAGCGCTAATATCTGGCAGTGTTTTTCCTCCCAACGCTAAAATCTAGCAGTGTTTTTCCTCTCAGCGCTAATATCTAGCAGTGTTTTTCCTCCCAGTGCTAATATCTGGCAGTGTTTTCCTCCCAGTGCTAATATCTGGCAGTGTTTTCCTCCCTGCGCTAATATCTAGCAGTGTTTTTCCTCTCAGCGCTAATATCTAGCAGTGTTTTTCCTCCCAGCGCTAAAATCTAGCAGTGTTTTTCCTCCCAGCACTAAAATCTAGCAGTGTTTTTCCTCCCAACGCTAATATCTGGCAGTGTTTTCCTCCCAGTGCTAATATCTGGCAGTGTTTTTCCTCCCAGCGCTAAAATCTAGCAGTGTTTTTCCTCCCAGCGCTAATATCTAGCAGTGTTTTTCCTCCCAACGCTAATATCTGGCAGTGTTTTCCTCCCAGTGCTAATATCTGGCAGTGTTTTTCCTCCCAGCGCTAAAATCTAGCAGTGTTTTTCCTCCCAGCGCTAAAATCTAGCAGTGTTTTTCCTCCCAACGCTAATATCTGGCAGTGTTTTCCTCCCAGTGCTAATATCTGGCAGTGTTTTTCCTCCCAACGCTAATATCTAGCAGTGTTTTTCCTCCCAACGCTAAAATCTAGCAGTGTTTTTCCTCCCAGCGCTAAAATCTAGCAGTGTTTTTCCTCCCAACGCTAATATCTGGCAGTGTTTTCCTCCCAGTGCTAATATCTGGCAGTGTTTTTCCTCCCAGCGCTAAAATCTAGCAGTGTTTTTCCTCCCAGCGCTAATATCTAGCAGTGTTTTTCCTCTCAGCGCTAATATCTAGCAGTGTTTTTCCTCCCAACGCTAATATCTAGCAGTGTTTTGCTCCCAACGCTAATATCTAGCAGTGTTTTGCTCCCAGCGCTAATATCTAGCAGTGTTTTGCTCCCATCGCTAATATCTAGCAGTGTTTTTCCTCCCAGCGCTAATATCTGGCAGTGTTTTTCCTCCCAGCGCTAAAATCTAGCAGTGTTTTTCCTCTAGGAAACAAAAGTGGGCAGTTTATGTGACCTGTGTTATAATAAACTACTGTGTGTTTGTGGGACCGACTGTCTGCTTTTTTCTTTTTTTGTCAGTCCATCTCTGTCTGTCTGTCACCACTTGTGGTTTGCACATCATTACTGTAGGCTGCTGGTTCTGAGGGGGAGGAGGGGAATTTCCAATATTCCTGCATATGGAAATATGGGACTGGAACTGACCCTGTATATAGCTTCTTACTTTCTCATGTGTTTCTGTTCTACCTTGTTATTTCCAGTTTTACATTGTTATTGATTACTGCATTGTTGGGTTTAGAGCTGGCAAGAAAGGCATTTCACTGTACTGGTGCATGTGACATTAAAACTGAAAACAGGGAGAAAATAGGAGAAAGGAGGGAGAGAGAAGGAAAGAAAGGAAGCTACAGTGTGAAGACCACTCACTCATCTGTCCACCAACCAAGTGCTCCTTTAGTTTTCCCTTGGTCTCGAAATCCATCTGCAGTCTGCTCAGGGTCATCGGCTGAGAAACAGATTGACAGCAGAGCCCAGACTAGATTGCTGATTTTACATACTTCACCAATAGAAAAGTAGAGGGAAACATATTAAATGGAAGGTAGTGAAACCATGATCCAACTGTGCTGGCTCCTATAAAGCTAGAGTATTTGTACTGCTATAAAGCTAAAGAGTATTTGTACTGCTATAAAGCTAAAGAGTATTTGTACTGCTATAAAGCTAAAGAGTATTTGTATTGCTATAAAGCTAAAGAGTATTTGTACTGCTATAAAGCTAAAGAGTATTTGTACTGCTATAAAGCTAAAAAGTATTTGTACTGCTATAAAGCTAAAGAGTATTTGTACTGCTATAAAGCTAAAGAGTAATAACATATTGCAACTGTTTCCCCTAAACACATATTTCAACTGCCACAGTCCACATGTAGGTTGTTTCTATAGAAAAGAAGAGCCATGCATATTCTGCAAGCAGACAGCCATATCCCTTTGGTGCATAAGAATTCACCGCCTGGTTGTTGAGTTTAGCCAAACAACAACTCACAACATGGAGGACACGACATTTGCAATTAATGCATAACACGGACTAGAACCAATAGCTGTTCAAAGACACTCTCACGCAACACAACACAAGATAAACCTACTCTCTCTCTCTGAGTAACTCTATGAGTTCCACCAGCATCCCATTGTTGTTCGAAGGAGACAGTGACTAACGCTGTGGACACTCATCACTTTACATCATAAAAGGCAGCTGTAATTAGCTAGATGACAATTGTCCACGGTAATAAAGAAGGGTACTGTGGAGTCAGTGTGAATGAGCTGAGCCCACAGAGGCTTGCTGCTCTCTCGTTAAAGTGACCGTAGCACCCTTCTCTGCATGCCGTCTCATTCCAATAAACCAAGTTCTCTTTAATGAGAGTTCCACCGCTCGTCCCCTCTGAGGTGACCTGGCGAGCATCCCAAATGGCACCCTATTTCCTATGCAGTGCACTAATTCTGACCAGGCCCCATAGGGAATAGAGGGGCATTTCGGACACACCCTGATCACTATGGTCCCTGACTCACTGGACTATCATCATCACCTCTTTGCTGTGGTGACTGGTGACTGGTGACTGGTGACCACTGCACAACTTTTGCGACCTAACCAGGCAGTACAAAACCAACCCAAACGGTGAAGATGTCTCAAGGCTAGAGTGATTCCCAGTCTGACAACAAGCCTCCTGTCACCAGAGTGATTCCCAGTCTGACAACAAGCCTCCTGTCACCAGAGTGATTCCCAGTCTGACAACAAGCCTCCTGTCACAAGCAGGCAGCGGAGGATGGCGAAGGGATGATGGTTAAAATGTAGCAAGTGGCTGACAGTAAACACTTCTGTCTGGGTGAGTGATGATGCATGTACCAAGAGGTTGACAAAACCGACAGGCATGTTTGTCCAACGCAAATTTGGATGTTCCGGTAAACATTGCACCCCGAGGCAAATGTGCTGGCTTGTCGGAATTCTTTATCAACCTTGTGTGAAGGGCATCGCCTCACTCCGAGAGCAGATAGGATCGGGGAGAAGACACAGTCCAGGAGAGGCAGGCAGGATGTTGCCGGTGGTTTAATATGTCAGTGTTTGTTTTCTCTCCCCTGTGCCTAGATGCACATTGCATAAGGAAAAAGTACATTCTGAAGCTCAGCTCTGTGTTAAGTTCGCACTTACAAAAACAAACCCACCTTCTGTCAGCAAGGTCAGAGTTGATGAGGGAGGTCTAGCAACACGGAGCATTGGAAGAATTCGCAGCCTAAGCAAAGCTAAAGGCCTTGTATATGACTTTCATATTTTAACATACACAATCCCCCATAATGCCTTTCAAAGTGTCCAGGGGTACCAAGCGACGTGCTGAAGGATGTTTTAATGTCTCATGTTACATGCCCGCCCCATCCTACTTCCTCAACGGCTTGAGTAAATACAAGAATAGAAATATCTCTACGTTTTTAAATAGCTTAAATGCACACTGTATTTACCGGAAGCATGTTTACATCCGGTGTCACTATTCATGTGGCTGTCTCTCTCAAGAGGATGCTCAGTGAGATTCTGATATAGCCTCTGGTCAGTGGCTACAGACTACAGTCACAGACAGACAGACAACAAAACAGAGTTTACACTAGGTACTGCGGTTCACCTGCCATACATGGAAATAAGATATGCGAACAGAGAAAGTGAGATTGACACAGAGAGAGTGGGAAAGAGAGAGCGAGAGAGAGAAAGAGAGCTAGAGAGAAAGAGGAAGGAAAGGGAGTGGGAGTTGGTATTACATTCGTTATGCCCTTTTGAAACTTGTGCAAGCTGTTCAGACCATTTAAATTAAATTATTTTCTCTGCTGGTCGTCATGGGAACCACCTGTGTTAAACTCTCTGGTGCATAATGGCCCCAAACTATTTCCAAAATTACAGGCACCCTCAATCAACGTGGGCATTAGGCCTCTTCCCCTCTATCCCTGGGCCCGACAGACAGGCAGTCAGACAGATATTGTTTCTGTGTGTGTGTGTGTGGGGGGGGGGGGGTCAGACCAAGAGTGCAGTCTACATACCCTCTCACTGGGTATGTAGACTGGGTAGACCCACTGACAGCCTGGTGATCCCCATTTAAGTGGCATCAGCACCATTGGATCAAATCAATGAGTTTGAACTTGATGATAATACAGTTGAGTCAGCTCTTCTGACTGTATTTTTACTGTAAGAAAAACAATCTGTGGCCCAGCATGGCGGCGTCTGAGTAGTTTCGGTGACGGTGTGGCCCGTCTCCTCTTAATGGGGCCTAAGCACCAGACATTACAGCCTCTTCTCTGCCTCAGAATGGTTGTGTGTGTGACAGAGGCCAGCTCCTGCAGTAAAGTTTCCACCAGCAGTGTGTACCCTATCTGCAGTACTAACAGTGACCCCGGCTGTCATGCTTCCTATCTGCAGTACTAACAGTGACCCCGGCTGGCATGCTTCCTATCTGCAGTACTAATAGTGACCCCGGCTGGCATGCTTCCTGTCTGCAGTACTAACAGTGACCCCAGCTGGCATGCTTCCTATCTGCAGTACTAACAGTGACCCCGGCTGGCATGCATCCTGTCTGCAGTACTAACAGTGACCCCGGCTGGAATGCTTCCTGTCTTCAGTGCTAACAGTGGCACAT
The DNA here is from genome assembly GCF_901001165.1 of Salmo trutta. Lineage (NCBI taxonomy): Eukaryota > Metazoa > Chordata > Actinopteri > Salmoniformes > Salmonidae > Salmo > Salmo trutta. The sequence goes on along the minus strand of NC_042969.1, from coordinate 21,822,204 downwards.
TTTAGAGTGGACATTTATTGTCCCCAGCACAAGGTGCACCTGTGTAATGATCATGCTGTTTAATCAACTTCTTGATATGCCACACCTGTCAGGTGGATGGATTATCTTGGCAAAGGAAAAATGCTCACTAACAGAGATGTAAACAAAATTCAAGAGGAATAAGCTCATGAAACATGTGACCGACACTTAACATGTGGCGTTCATATTTTTGTTCGGTATATATTCAGTAGATGTAAAATATGAATGACTTTGTATATCTCAATCTTTTCAATGTCTTGAATATTTTATGAGGAAACATAACCATTGTGTGCTTAAAACCCAGACCCTAGCAGCCATGTTAAAAGTCCCCTCAAGAAAACTGTTGATAAAATTCAAAACTGATTATTTTCCTCAGTAAGAAAAGCAGTCAACAAAAGGTCCTTTCTCTTCTGCTCACGACTTCGAGGATAGCTCGGTTTTTCCCAGTCCAAGTTTCCAAAGACATGTCTGTTTTTGATTACGCCTCAAATGTGAATCTTAATTGTGATTAAACAAACATTGTGTGAGTGCTGTTGGCTGCTAACCAAGCTCATCCATAGCCTGTATCCCACTAAATGCAGATTGTGGGAGCTGTTTTGTTAGACTTCAGTGCGGCTTTCGACATTATTGATCATAGTCTGCTTTGAGTAAAGCCAGTGTGTCTATAAATGCAGATGACTCAACACTATACACGGCAGCTACTACAGCAACTGAAATGACTGCAACACTTAACAAAGAGCTGCAGTTAGTTTCGGAATGGGTGGCAAGAAATAAGTTAGTCCTAAATATTTCAAAAACAAAAAGATTTGTATTTGGGACAAATCATTCACTAAACCCTTAACCTCAACTACATCTTGTAATAAATAGTGTGGAAATTGAGCAAGTTGAGGAGACTAAACTGCTTGGAGTAACCCTGGACTGTAAACTGTTATGGTCAAAACATATTGATACAATAGTAGCCAAGATGGGGAGAAGTCTGTCCATAATAAAACATTGCTCTACCCAAGTTTTGTCGCACCTGGACTAATGTTCAGTTGTGTGCTCAGGTGCCACAAAGATGGAAAACTGCAATTGGTTCAGAACAGGGTAGCACGGTTGGCCCTTGGATGCACACAGAGAGCTAAGATGTCAATCTCTCCTGGCTCAAAGTGGAGGAGAGATTGACTTCATCACTACTTGTATTTATGAGAGGTATTGACATGTTGAATGCACTGAGCTGTCTGTCTAAACTACTGGCACACAGCTCGGACACCCAGGCACACAGCTCGGACACCCACAAGACATGCCACAAAGACAGATAAAAATACACCTTATGGAACAGTGGGGACTGTGAAGCAACACAAACATAGGCACAGACACATGCATACACACATGATAACACACGCACTATACACACACGTACACATGGATGTTGTGTTGTAGATTGCGGTAGTGGAGTAGGGGCCTGAGGGCACATACTTAGTGTGTTGTGAAATCTGTTGTGAATGTATTGTAATGTTTTTGAAATTGCTGGACTCGAGGAAGAGTTGGTGCTGCCTTGGCATGAACTAATGGGGATCCATAATACATACAAATACAAATGCAAATGGGTCAGAACAAGGTATTAACAGTATCAAAATATACAGTTGAAAAGCTACCTCTTACATATTTTCTTACTTTTATTTGGACATTCAATTGCTAACACATGTATCTTTGCTATTTCAGTACACACCACATTTCATAGCCTCTCACCCTCTAGCTTTTAACTTTAGAATGGTATGGTGTTGCTGCTGGTAACTTTAGAATGGTATGGTGTTGCTGCTGGTAACTTTAGAATGGTATGGTGTTGCTGCTGGTAACTTTAGAATGGTATGGTGTTGCTGCTGGTAACTTTAGAATGGTAAGGTGTTGCTGCTGGTAACTTTAGAATGGTAAGGTGTTGCTGCTGGTAACTTTAGAATGGTAAGGTGTTGCTGCTGGTAACTTTAGAATGGTAAGGTGTTGCTGCTGGTAACTTTAGAATGGTAAGGTGTTGCTGCTGGTAACTTTAGAATGGTAAGGTGTTGCTGCTGGTAACTTTAGAATGGTAAGGTGTTGCTGCTGGTAACTTTAGAATGGTACGGTGTTGCTGCTGGTAACTTTAGAATGGTAAGGTGTTGCTGCTGGTAACTTTAGAATGGTAAGGTGTTGCTGCTGGTAACTTTAGAATGGTAAGGTGTTGCTGCTGGTAACTTTAGAATGGTAAGGTGTTGCTGCTGGTAACTTTAGAATGGTAAGGTGTTGCTGCTGGTAACTTTAGAATGGTAAGGTGTTGCTGCTGGTAACTTTAGAATGGTATGGTGTTGCTGCTGGTAACTTTAGAATGGTAAGGTGTTGCTGCTGGTAACTTTAGAATGGTAAGGTGTTGCTGCTGGTAACTTTAGAATGGTAAGGTGTTGCTGCTGGTAACTTTAGAATGGTAAGGTGTTGCTGCTGCTAACTTTAGAATGGTAAGGTGTTGCTGCTGGTAACTTTAGAATGGTAAGGTGTTGCTGCTGGTAACTTTAGAATGGTAAGGTGTTGCTGCTGGTAACTTTAGAATGGTAAGGTGTTGCTGCTGCTAACTTTAGAATGGTAAGGTGTTGCTGCTGGTAACTTTAGAATGGTAAGGTGTTGCTGCTGGTAACTTTAGAATGGTAAGGTGTTGCTGCTGCTAACTTTAGAATGGTAAGGTGTTGCTGCTGGTAACTTTAGAATGGTAAGATGTTGCTGCTGGTAACTTTAGAATGGTAAGGTGTTGCTGCTGGTAACTTTAGAATGGTAAGATGTTGCTGCTGGTAACTTTAGAGTTGTAAGATGTCGCTGCTGGTAACTTTAGAATGGTAAGGTGTTGCTGCTGGTAGCTTTGAGACATGTTGCCTGCCGAAGCCAAACTAGCTCCATAGTACTCACATCACAAAGCTCTCCCCAGCAAACATTCCTTTCTCTGCTCCTTGCAGGGATAAATGCTAAGGTGGAACAACGCTGTGGGATGCCAGATTTCACATTGCCAAGTATAAAACTGTTTTATTTATTTGTTCATTCCTTCTGTCAGCAGAAACCAAAGCGGTCATGTGAGCAGCAGCATCCTCCGGTGGGATCTGTGTTAGATCTGCCTACATGTAGATTGGCCTTCGAATTTCCAGATACTTGACAGGGTTAACTACTGCTAGCAATGACTAGAAACAACAGGGGGGCAGAGATAGAGAGAAAGAAAAAGAGAGAGAGATACTGTAGAAAGAGGAGTGTACTAATTAACAGATCTCCTGTTGGAGCTTAATTGGCTATTTTAAGTTTCACTGTTGGATCTTGTCTTGTGGGACCTCCCACCTAGCCGACAGCTTCCACTCAGAACACTTTTACACTTCCCTCTCTGCATAGTAACTAACTCATTGTGGAAAACACAAAAATAAAACAATATAATTGACAAAAATAAATAAAAAGAGTTCAGTATCTACCAACAGGCTGTGCCTCGGCCGGTTGTCATTCGCTCAGCAGCAGAGCTCCAAAGTCTTTGTAGCTTGTACTTATCTAAATATGTATTTGTAGCTTGTATTTATCTAAATATGTATTTGTAGCTTGTATTTATATAAATATGTATTTTTAGTAAATCACAAAGCTGTCTGGCCTCTAGAAACTGGCTGAGTGCAGCCCTATTTTGGAAGACATTTGGCTTGCATTCTGGGAGAGCTTTGTTTCTCTGTAAAAACAAGGGCCTACTGGCGGAGCTGCATGACAGGACTCCATGGTTTATGTGTTTGGGACATATTGAATTATTAGGCAGCTATCGCAGGCAGAAGGAGCATTGTGGTCAGGCAGTACACAGCCACACAACCTGTTCGCCAGCTTAGCAGCTTTATAGAGAAACACTGATACGAAGCTTGGCGCGGTGCTACACGGTACTAAACGTCTGTCTGTTCTGCAGGGTTTGGTTTAAAGCACCATGCTTTAACACAGAGGAGAGGACTATGAAAAAGCTCCACCTGGTGCCTCCGTGTGTTAGCTAAATCACTCCTCGTCCATCAGGATCAAACAGGGAGGCGGACCAGGCGTGAGAAGCCAAATGTCGGTAAGTTATTTGATTCTCGCAAATATGAAGTGCCGTGAATACCAAACTAACCGGAGCTGGAGCCGGAGTGATGGGAAAACACGGAGTGATGTAAAAAACGGAGTGATGGGAAAACACGGAGTGATGTAAAAAACGGAGTGATGGGAAAACACGGAGTGATGGGAAAAACTGAGTGATGGGAAAACACGGAGTGATGGGAAAAACTGAGTGATGGGAAAACTGAGTGATGGGAAAATTGAGTGATTGGAAAACACGGAGTGATGTAAAAAACGGAGTGATGGGAAAACACGGAGTGATGGGAAAAACTGAGTGATGGGAAAACTGAGTGATGGGAAAACTGAGTGATGGGAAAACTGAGTGATGGGAAAACTGAGTGATGGGAAAACTGAGTGATTGGAAAACACGGAGTGATGTAAAAAACGGAGTGATGGGAAAACACGGAGTGATGGGAAAAACTGAGTGATGGGAAAACTGAGTGATGGGAAAATTGAGTGATGGGAAAACTGAGTGATGGGAAAACTGAGTGATGGGAAGCACGGAGTGATGGGAAAACACGGAGTGATGGGAAAAAATGAGTGATGGGAAAACACAGAGTGATGGGAAAACACAGAGTGATGGGAAAACACAGAGTGATGGGAAAAACTGAGTAATGGGAAAAACTGAGTGATGGGAAAAACTGAGTGATGGGAAAAACTGAGTGATGGGAAGCACGGAGTGATGGGAAAACTGAGTGATGGGAAAACTGAGTGATGGGAAAAACTGAGTGATGGGAAAACACGGAGTGATGGGAAAACACGGAGTGATGGGAAAAACTGAGTGATGGAAAAAACAGGGAGTGATGGGAAAAACTGAGTGATGGGAAACCATGGAGTGATGGGTAAAACTGAGTGATGGGAAAACACAGAGTGATGGGAAAACACGGAGTGATGGGAAAAACTGAGTGATGGGAAAAACTGAGTGATGGGAAAAACTGAGTGATGGGTAAAACTGAGTGATGGGTAAAACTGAGTGATGGGAAAACACAGAGTGATGGGAAAACACGGAGTGATGGGTAAAACTGAGTGATGGGAAAACACGGAGTGATGGGAAAAACTGAGTGATGGGAAAACACAGAGTGATGGGAAAACCTGAGTAATGGGAAAACACGGAGTGATGGGAAAAACTGAGTGATGGGAAAAACTGAGTGATGGGAAAAACTGAGTGATGGGAAAACACGGAGTGATGGGAAGCACGGAGTGATGGGAAAACACGGAGTGATGGGAAAAAATGAGTGATGGGAAAACACAGAGTGATGGGAAAACACAGAGTGATGGGAAAACACAGAGTGATGGGAAAAACTGAGTAATGGGAAAAACTGAGTGATGGGAAAACACGGAGTGATGGGAAAACACGGAGTGATGGGAAAAACTGAGTGATGGGAAGCACGGAGTGATGGGAAAACTGAGTGATGGGAAAACTGAGTGATGGGAAAAACTGAGTGATGGGAAAACACGGAGTGATGGGAAAACACGGAGTGATGGGAAAAACTGAGTGATGGAAAAAACAGGGAGTGATGGGAAAAACTGAGTGATGGGAAACCATGGAGTGATGGGTAAAACTGAGTGATGGGAAAACACAGAGTGATGGGAAAACACGGAGTGATGGGAAAAACTGAGTGATGGGAAAAACTGAGTGATGGGAAAAACTGAGTGATGGGTAAAACTGAGTGATGGGTAAAACTGAGTGATGGGAAAACACAGAGTGATGGGAAAACACGGAGTGATGGGAAAACACAGAGTGATGGGAAAACCTGAGTAATGGGAAAACACGGAGTGATGGGAAAAACTGAGTGATGGGAAAAACTGAGTGATGGGAAAAACTGAGTGATGGGAAAAACTGAGTGATGGGAAAAACTGAGTGATGGGAAAACACGGAGTGATGGAAAAAACTGAGTGATGGGAAACCATGGAGTGATGGGAAAACACGGAACGATTCCTGACACAAAAAACTACTTTGGGCAGATGATAGTGGTGTTTGGGAGGGGGTGGGGGTGTAGCTGGCCGTTCCCAGCCTCTAGCATCAGATTACTGAGTATTGAAACTTACAATACCACCACCACACTACACTACTGGCTGTAGTATTCAGACCAGCTAACTGCTCTCTACATTACCACACTACGCTACTGGCCGTAGTATTCAGACCAGCTAACTGCTCTCTACATTACCACACTACGCTACTGGCCGTAGTATTCAGACCAGCTAACTGCTCTCTACATTACCACACTACGCTACTGGCCGTAGTATTCAGACCAGCTAACTGCTCTCTACATTACCACACTACGCTACTGGCCGTAGCATTCAGACCAGCTAACTGCTCTCTACATTACCACACTACGCTACTGGCCGTAGTATTCAGACCAGCTAACTGCTCTCTACATTACCACACTACGCTACTGGCCGTAGCATTCAGACCAGCTAACTGCTCTCTACATTACCACACTACGCTACTGGCCGTAGTATTCAGACCAGCTAACTGCTCTCTACATTACCACACTACGCTACTGGCCGTAGTATTCAGACCAGCTAACTGCTCTCTACATTACCACACTACGCTACTGGCCGTAGTATTCAGACCAGCTAACTGCTCTCTACATTACCACACTACGCTACTGGCCGTAGCATTCAGACCAGCTAACTGCTCTCTACATTACCACACTACGCTACTGGCCGTAGTATTCAGACCAGCTAACTGCTCTCTACATTACCACACTACGCTACTGGCCGTAGCATTCAGACCAGCTAACTGCTCTCTACATTACCACACTACGCTACTGGCCGTAGCATTCAGACCAGCTAACTGCTCTCTACATTAGCACACTACGCTACTGGCCGTAGCATTCAGACCAGCTAACTGCTCTCTACATTACCACACTACGCTACTGGCCGTAGTATTCAGACCAGCTAACTGCTCTCTACATTACCACACTGCGCTACTGGCCGTAGCAGTCAGACCAGCTAACTGCTCTCTACATTACCACACTACGCTACTGGCCGTAGCATTCAGACCAGCTAACTGCTCTCTACATTACCACACTACGCTACTGGCCGTAGTATTCAGACCAACTAACTGCTCTCTACATTACCACACTACGCTACTGGCCGTAGTATTCAGACCAACTAACTGCTCTCTACATTACCACACTACGCTACTGGCCGTAGCATTCAGACCAGCTAACTGCTCTCTACATTACCACACTACGCTACTGGCCGTAGTATTCAGACCAACTAACTGCTCTCTACATTACCACACTACACTACTGGCCGTAGCATTCAGACCAACTAACTGCTCTCTACATTACCACACTACACTACTGGCCGTAGCATTCAGGCCAGCTAACTGCTCTCTACTCAGAAACGGATAATTGGTCACCAAGATTAAAGACCGGACTCTCAATTGACCAGAGAGGGGAGTACAGGGGGAGACAACATCGTGCATACCCCCCCCCCCCCACCCCCCACCCATACGCACCAATCACATGCAACCTGAGCAGGGTATAATGGCAGGGGGTGGTTGAGTCCCATGGGTATCGCTGACTGAAATATCCTGCATTCAAACGCTACAGTGTGGCCCAGCACCGCGCAGCGACCGGCCAGGAGGAAGTGGAGTTAATATGGGGGGCCCACTCCCAGTCATCATTAATAAATAGGAGCAGGCATCTTCATGGCATCCCTCTAATTCTTAATTTGCTTTCCATTAGCCATCAGGATGAAGAGTGGCTGTCAGTGAAGAGGAGGAGGAGGAGGATAGAGATACGATGCAGAGAGAGAGCGAGAGAGAAAGAGAGAAAGAAAAAGAAAGAGAGAGAAAGAAAGAAAGAATGAAAGAAAGAGAGCGAGCGAGCGAGAGAGAGAAAGACCACAGCTTCCACAGACAGACAGTGCTCTGCAGAGAGGAGCTGCAGTCTCAGCCCTGTAACTTTAACCGCATTCCTTCCAGGCAGAGCGGACCTGCACAGCGCTGACCACCAACGCCCCAGCCAGCAGCCCAGTGGCTTCATCACCCATGATGGTCTGTTCCGCCACCACTATCTCTCAACTCATCTATTATGCATGTGTTTGCATGATGGCACATTGACATCAGAGTCCACCGGACTGACAGGACATACCATCTTTCTTTTCTCTTCACTTCCACTCCCCTGTCCGCCTGTCTTAACTCCTTCTTCTCCAGCTAAGTTAATGAACGCAGCCGTTACCTTAATCTGAACCGACCCAAAGCAGCTAAATGTTTCTGGAAATGCTGGTCAGCGCGAAGGGAGAGGGGCGAGGGCCGGACTCACATCGAATAACCCTGTCGGAATGTGATGAGCTGAGTATGCTTTCTACAGCTGCCGGGTCTGGCCGGTCCGAGCAGGGTTTTTTATACGAGGGTTAGGGGTTAGGCAATTCATATCACACTAACATCACAGAGAATAAACCAGTATGACAGGGAGAGGTTATGAACCCGCTCGTAAACCAGATTAGGGGAGCCTTCATTACAGACTAGTTTAGACAGCAAAACGTCACCGGATAAAAACCTCAAAAGAACTTTGGGGGAAAACTTCAGATTTTCTGATGGTAAAAAGATAAGAACAGAGAGATTTACAGTATTTGCTTTGGACTTTGTCCATTCTTTCCACTCCATAGAAACTGTCTGGGATTGTAAAGAATGACTTATAAACGTCACAAATTAATTGCCAGTTATGCTTTTAAGGTGGAGCAGCATAGGGAGGAGAGGAAATTAAACTGTAATTCTCAACAAGTGTTTCTTAGACAGCATTGATAGCCCAGAGGAGAAATACAATCTGCTGATAATTAGCCGCAGTTGATGTAAAGAGAGTCTAATTTATTTAAACAGAGCCATGACTGCTGTCGTGAAATACGGATCAAACCATCACAACAAAATGAAGCCGCAGAGGGAGAGCAAAGAGATCATGAATTCATATCTGGAGTAATCTCCAAAACAATAAAGGGAACAAGTACATTTCAAAAGGGATTCGGTTGTTATGTGGCACTTCAAATCTCTTTTTGCATAATGGAAACATTTCGCAGAGAACAAAACAACCCACTAAACCTGAGTTAATAGAGAAGTTTAAACCCCAACGCTGCTCCTCAGTTAATAGAGAAGTGTAAACCCCAACACTGTCCTGAGTTAATAGAGGAGTTTAAACCCCACTAAACCTGAGTTAATAGAGAAGTTTAAACCCCAACACTGCTCCTCAGTTAATAGAGAAGTTTAAACCCCAACACTGTCCTCAGTTAATAGAGAAGTTTAAACCCCAATGCTGCTCCATATTTCTTCACATGTTCAGAGAGCCCCAGAGTAAACTCTAGTAAAGTTCAGGGCCGGTCGGTCTTTTCCACCCTGGGCCAACCTGTTTCACCCAGGGCCAACCTGTTTCACTCAGGGCCATCCTGTTTCACCCAGGGCAAACCTGTTTCACCCAGGGTCAACCTGAGCGAGAGTGTTTCTCAGAGGACTAGCTCTAGTATTCTGACAGCAAGGCTAACGGCTGCGGTGTCACCTGGCCACACATTCAAAGGACTCTGTGAAATGAATATTCAGGAATTAAAATTCTGCAATGTCCCCCTCCGGTCCAAGGAAAACATTCCCCTAGCACGCCTTCACCTCATGGGTAGGAGTACAGAGCGAGGCTGTGTCACCTTATGTCTTACAACTACAACCCAAATAAAAGCCCAATATCCGGGGGGGTTGAAGAATAATAACACAGTGACCGCGTACCTCATCTCCTCTTTCAAATGTATGGGAAGCTTAATATTTGAGCAGCAAACCCCCTTCCAGGACAATGATTGAAATTTAAACAGTGGGGAAATTGACTGTGAAGTTTTCCAGCGATTGGACATCAAAGAAAAGTAGCGTTATGACTTACAGACGGCCCAGCTTGGGGGTGGACTGGAACAGCAGCTCTGGGAGAACCTGCAGCTTGTTCCGGTTCAGACGCCTGTATGGGAGAGAGAGAGAGAGAGAGAGAGAGACAGAGAGAGAGAGAGAGAGAGAGAGACAGAGAGAGAGAGAGAGAGAGAGAGAGAGAGTGAAAGAGAGAGAGAGAGAGTGAAAGAGAGAGAAAGAGAGAGAGCAAGAGAACGGTGAGAACATCAGTGTGGTCAAAACAACCGCTGTTTGATGAGGCACTCTATGTCAAATGAATAGAGTTTGGTCTGTGTTTGTGTGTAGTGTAATGAGAGAGACACAGAGAGACAGACATAATGGACATTTGAGGGCTGAAACAGAAACAGAGCAACATCAAGCACCACTGGGAACAGAGATTGATGAGAAGGCAGGAGAAAACGTAACACCCAGACGCTCAAATCAATCACTCAGATTAGAACCTCTGAAGTGGGCTAACCCTGGTCGCGGTACAGGAAGACATCCTCTGGGGGTCAAGAGTTCACAGTTGGGCTAAGGCTTATGGGAAAGCGGGTGATGTCCTATGAAGATGGGCATAAGAAGTTACCAAGCTCTGAAGGTATCTGAAGTCTTTAAAGGACATTATCACTGCGAGGAGGCTCCACAGGCTAACATGGGGGGGTTGGGAGAATAGATTTTATCATGGCACCAAAGCCTTTCTCTGAGACGGGAGGGCACAAGGGGTCACAGGGCAGAGCTGAGGTATGTGGAGGAGGACTCAGAATGTCATATAACACGCCCTCAGAGCCGGATCACACTCCCTCTGTCTCCCTCTGTTCTGTTCTCATCCATCCCTGGCCTACACCACCGCATGAAGAGAGAGAGACTCGAGACTAACCTAATACCGAGCCAGCTAGCATATCAAACTTCCATGCTGTTACGCCACAAATCACAATAGCTCAAAGCTAAGGCCTCCACCTCTGATGTGACCTCAATGAGAAACACAGCATTAGAGAGCAGATCAACTGTCACCTACGTTGTCTAGCTTGGAATCTCCAATAAAACTGAAGTACCACTTAACAGTTGGGACTTATCTAATCAAAGTAAATCAGATCTGTTTTGCTACATGCTGTACTGACTGATTCTTCAGTTGAACTCCCTCACCTCTTACTGCCAGACATTTCCCCCAGAGAGATGACATGACTGGGGACAGATGTTCTCATGGCCCTGTCTATGATCTCTGTCAGTGTGTCATCCCTGTCATGTTACACCACACTACTAACCATAAACCTGGCTGGCAAGCCTGGCATGGATGGGTTTGGTTCTCTTACCAGTTTGTGGACTCGCCAACTACTTCCTGACCAGAAGAAACACAGTGACACAGATGAGGTAAGTAAACCAAGTGTCTAGTTTCACGTCAGTGTGTTGACATTCACAATCAGTGATGGTTCACCTTTGTCAAGGAGCAGGTGACTTTAATGTCAATGTAAACGTGATCATCCTTACATAAATAGGGCTTTTTTGAGTGCTTCCAAGTGCACATATATGACTAATTTTAGGAAGCGAGGCATATGTCGCACATCTCTACTTCACAGGAGAGGCATTAGAATATATATATTTTTTTCTGTTTTTTCTTTCTTTTTTGGCAGAAATGCCTTCTGGAACATGTGAACTTTCATGTACTTTAATAGCAATATTGTATTCCATCCGTAAATATGAATACAATTGTTCAATTACAAGCCTAGTTGGTTTAGCCACGGAAAAAGTTTAGAACCTTCCCACTAGCTATGATTGGCTGAGAAAATGGATGGGCTGGACATGCCGGGAAATGAGTTTGCATGCTTCTGTCTATAACGTGAACTGCTCAGTATGTGTTTATTGTCCTTTCCACCAAACCGTTTTTGTTTGGCAACTTTTCTCAACAACATTGATGCCCTAAATTTAGCAGCCGCTATCGACAGATCAGTTGAAAAAAGTGATGGGCTACTTTCTGCACACGCCACGGTCACTGTGAACCGGAGTGGCTTGACACAACGCTGGCCAAACAAGATGTTGCTACAAACAAAACAGAGTGAAATGCTTCCAGTCTGTCGTGAAGCGTTCATACGTGTATTTGGGTAATAGTCTAGCTACATTTTCAGATATTATAGTTTGCCAGAAAGTCATTTTCATTGCAAGTTAAGTGTAGTGTTAGCTAGCTAGTGAACGTTACTGTAGCTTGCTGGCTCGCTAGCTAACGTTACGTGTATGATCTGTGTAGTAATATTATTCGAATCAGAAATAAATTTGCATTGCTAGTTATAGCCTAATGTTAGCTAGCTAACATTGAACCTAGTTGGTTAGCTCTTTAGCTACCTGCAGATTCATCAAATCAAATCAAATTGTCTTTGTCACATATACATGTTTAGCAGATGTTATTGCGGGTGAAGCGAAATGCTTGTGTTTCTAGCTCCAACAGTGCAGTAATATCTAACAATTCACAACTATACACAGAATACACACAACCTAAAAGTAAAATATATAAATATATATAAATATTAGGATGAGCAATGTCGGAGAGGCATAGACTAAAATACAGTAAAATAGAATACAGTATATACATATGAGATGAGTAAAGCAAAAATATGCAAACATTATTAAAGTGACTGGTGTTCCATTATTAAAGTGGCCAGTGATTTGAAGTGTAAGTATATGGGGCAGTAGCCTCTAAGGTGCTGGGTTATGTAACCGGGTGGAAGCCGTCTAGTGATACTACAGCTACGACAATGTTTGTATTGGTATTAGTATGAGTTGAGATTATGCCGGTTCATTGTTTAGCTAGCTAGCTACATGTCTAAACAAAAGATTCCACTTCGCCAGATGATTACATGACCCATCAAGTTAGCCAGGTGTGTCTAAGGGTGATTACTGCCATCTATTGTATTTCATGAACATGTGTAGATGTCTAGACAATAGTGAGCCATCCACTTATCTAGATGTGGCTGGGTGGGGGTTTTATAATTTCTTTCACATGACCCATAAATTTAGACAAGTGTGTCATGTAATCGTCATAAAATATAATTTATAAATATTAGATCTTGACACTTTCAGTTTTTGATATTGCTACTATGCAAGTAACCATTTCACTGTAGCGTTTACACCTTCTTCATCCTGTCATGTGACAAATAAACATAGAATTTAATAGATATAGTGTGTATTTACCAGAGACGGCAATGTGAAGAACAACATGACCTGCACCGAAGTCACAATAGGATATAGGTCAAGGACTAGATAAGGTGTATTTTTACATGGAGTTTTTCCTTATTGTAGGCTCCTACTTTTAACACTTTTAGTCTTGAAATCTTTAGTTGTTTACTAAACTACTTACTCTGTTTAGCACATGGCCTCACATGTGAATCCTTAAAGAGATGGGTGGGGCTAAGGTTAAGAGGGTGTGAACGATGCTGAATGGGTGTAGAAGAGCTCTCCTTATAGGTTCCACAACATTCAAGGGACATTTTCTTAAAGGTGGGGTTACAAGTTCATCAACTTTCAAAGCAGAATAACTTTCCATTGTTTCTCAACTGCAGTGTATGATATACCATTTTGTAGCTCTGAGTCTACTTTTATCCAATGTATATAACACAATTTAAAATTTTGCTACATAAGACCGAATCAAGGTGGTTGGTCACATATTGTAAATGTTAATGAAAACAAAAATGTTATTTTTGGTCTTCATTTAAACTTAAGTTAGGGTTAGGCATTAGAGTTAGTAGTGTGGTTAGGGTTAAGGTTTTAAAATCTGATTTTATGACTTTGTGGAACAAGAAACATGATGAAAATGCACGCGCATACGCACACACACACACACACACACACACACACACACACACAAACAAATACCCAAACACAAACAGTGAGGGGTGAAAAGTGTCACGAGCGTGACAGTCTACTGCAGTGACTGCTGGGTAGGGAGGTAGGTCAGCTAGGGATACTTACAGTCTCTCCAGCTGTTTGAGGTCCTGGAACGCCCCCCTCTCGATCACGGTGATCTGGTTGTCCTCTAGGTGCCTGAAGGAAAAGAGAGAGACAACATAATCAATAAATACAATTACATCAGTATATAAAGGCCATGCTCTCACACAATGGGTTCAAGGCAACATGGGGTAAAGGCCAAGCTCTCACAACATGGGCTGAAGGCCATACTCTCACAACATGGGCTGAAGGCCATACTCTCACAACATGGGCTGAAGGCCATACTCTCACAACATGGGCTGAAGGCCATACTCTCACAACATGGGCTGAAGGCCATACTCTCACAACATGGGGTAAAGGCCAAGCTCTCACAACATGGGCTGAAGGCCATACTCTCACAACATGGGGTAAAGGCCATACTCTCACAACATGGGGTAAAGGCCATGCTCTCACAACATGTGGTAAAGACAACATGGGGTGAAGGCCATGCTCTCCCAACATGTGGTAAAGACAACATGGGGTAAAGGCCAAGCTCTCACAACATGGGCTGAAGGCCAAGCTCTCCCAACATGTGGTAAAGACAACATGGGGTAAAGGCCATGCTCTCACAACATGTGGTAAAGACAACATGGGGTGAAGGCCATGCTCTCCCAACATGTGGTAAAGACAACATGGGGTAAAGGCCATGCTCTCACAACATGGGCTGAAGGCCATACTCTCCCAACATGTGGTAAAGACAACATGGGGTAAAGGCCAAGCTCTCACAACATGGGCTGAAGGCCAAGCTCTCCCAACATGTGGTAAAGACAACATGGGGTAAAGGCCAAGCTCTCACAACATGGGCTGAAGGCCATACTCTCACAACATGGGGTAAAGGCCATGCTCTCCCAACATGTGGTAAAGACAACATGGGGTAAAGGCCAAGCTCTCACAACATGGGCTGAAGGCCAAGCTCTCACAACATGGGCTGAAGGCCAAGCTCTCACAACATGGGGTAAAGGCCAAGCTCTCACAACATTGGGTAAAGGACATGCTCTCACAACATGGGGTGAAGGCCATGCTCTTACAACATGGGGTGAAGGCAACATGGGATAAAGGCAACATGGGGTAAAGGCTACATGGGGTAAAGGCTACATGGGGTAAAGGCTACATGGGGTAAAGGCTACATGGGGTAAAGGCTACATGGGGTAAAGGCAACATGGGGTAAAGGCAACATGGGGTAAAGGCTACATGGGGTAAAGGCTACATGGGGTAAAGGCTACATGGGGTAAAGGCTACATGGGGTAAAGGCAACATGGGATAAAGGCTACATGGGGTAAAGGCAACATGGGGTAAAGGCTACATGGGGTAAAGGCTACATGGGGTAAAGGCTACATGGGGTAAAGGCAATATGGGATAAAGGCTACATGGGGTAAAGGCTACATGGGGTAAAGGCTACATGGAGTAAAGGCTACATGGGGTAAAGGCTACATGGGGTAAAGGCTACATGGGGTAAAGGCTACATGGGGTAAAGGCTACATGGGGTAAAGGCAACATGGGATAAAGGCTACATGGGGTAAAGGCTACATTGGGTAAAGGCTACATGGGGTAAAGGCAACATGGGGTAAAGGCTACATGGGGTAAAGGCTACATGGGGTAAAGGCAACATGGGGTAAAGGCAACATGGGGTAAAGGCTACATGGGGTAAAGGCTACATGGGGTAAAGGCAACATGGGGTAAAGGCTACATGGGGTAAAGGCAACATGGGGTAAAGGCTACATGGGGTAAAGGCTACATGGGGTAAAGGCTACATGGGGTAAAGGCAACATGGGATAAAGGCTACATGGGGTAAAGGCTACATGGAGTAAAGGCTACATGGGGTAAAGGCTACATGGGGTAAAGGCTACATGGGGTAAAGGCTACATGGGGTAAAGGCAACATGGGGTAAAGGCTACATGGGGTAAAGGCAACATGGGGTAAAGGCAACATGGGGTAAAGGCTACATGGGGTAAAGGCAACATGGGGTAAAGGCAACATGGGGTAAAGGCTACATGGAGTAAAGGCTACATGGGGTAAAGGCTACATGGGGTAAAGGCAACATGGGGTAAAGGCTACATGGGGTAAAGGCTACATGGGGTAAAGGCAACATGGGGTAAAGGCAACATGGGGTAAAGGCAACATGGGGTAAAGGCTACATGGGGTAAAGGCAACATGGGGTAAAGGCTACATGGGGTAAAGGCTACATGGGGTAAAGGCTACATGGGGTAAAGGCTACATGGGGTAAAGGCTACATGGGGTAAAGGCAACATGGGGTAAAGGCTACATGGGGTAAAGGCTACATGGGGTAAAGGCTACATGGGGTAAAGGCTACATGGGGTAAAGGCAAAATGGGGTAACGGCTACATGGGGTAAAGGCTACATTACTCTAGTCAGTCTACCCTCTGCTCCGGGAACATCTTGTCATGGATCCCTAAGGTTTTCCAGATGCATTATAAGGCAGAATATCTCCAACTCCATGGATATGCTGTGTTTATATATGTGTCTGTGGATATTAAGACCAATTTAGAGTGACATATTTGAGAAGCATATGAATCCCAGAGTGACTAATACTCAGGGTGACTCGATACAGCCAAGGTCAAATGTAGAACGTGGAAACACGAGACAGAAAACATACGCTTCTCATGTAGAATTCCGATCTTTTGGCAGGAGGCTATCAGTTATAAATGGTATTTTAAGCAAATGTTTATATGTGGCTGTTTTAGGACCATTCATTTATGTTTTTGTCATTTCAGTTTGTCAGCAGAGATGACACAGTTCGCCTCATCATAGGGAACTGTTTAGACTTACACCACAGGTTTCCAGACCTAGCCATCGGCGTAGCCAAAAGCCAACCGCTCAAATACCAGTGGATTGGCCTCAGATGGAGCTAGCAAAGCAAAGTCCAACATGTTCAGCCCAGAATGAATTACCTTATTTGGCCTGTACCTTGGATCCTGATCTGATGTATTATAAATCTGATTCCCACAACCCGGGGGATCAGACTCACGCTGATTGATTTACTGATATTTAAGTAAGCATTCTCCGAACCCACCAGTTGGTTCTGATGGATTCATGTCTATTGTGTAGTATAATAGTATTGTTTTCTGGAAATAATGTATTTTCCATTAGCAATTCCCTATCATTAACGGGGTTTCAGAGAGATAACAGCCCAAAATTACAGGACCACGGAATCCAAGGGTAAAACCCTTCAGTGTGTGTGTGTGTGTGTGTGTGTGTGTGTGTGTGTGTGTGTGTGTGTGTGTGTGTGTGTGTGTGCGTGATTACCGTGTGTGTGTATGTGTGCACATGTACTCAAATGAAGTAGATCACAGACGTAATCACCCCTCACATGCTACTCTCTCTCCCTCCTAGAGGGAGGCTCTCTTACTCTGAGCTTCCCAAGGCCCTTTACATCCACATGGTTTGGAATAGCCATGAACCACATAAAACAGGCAATGGACCCGGCTGACAGTACTGCAGGACCTACACTGCTTATTACCACTCCTTGGGCGCTTTCGTTTGCCGTTTATTTTTATCTCCACCCCATCCTTTTACAGGCTCATACTCAGGAGGTAAACAGCACCGAGATGTCCTTAGATTACAGTCATTAGTTCAGCACAGTCACACACGCTCTCTATTCAGCAGAGAGGGGAGGAAAGAGGAAGCCCATCGAGTCCATCAGGACAGCTCCAAACAGATGAGTGTCAAATACTTTCCTTTGAAAATCATCAGAGTGATGGTGGTGAGAGAAGTTGGAGTATTTTACTGCATGTCATTACCAGGTAAAAGGTCCGAATACTATGCTTTTTAACCAAGTCTAAATTGTGTAATTATGCTTGATTATTTCAAATGGCTATAAAGACTATTCCCCCTATAGTCACCATCAGTTAAACATAAACATATTACATTCCAAATGACCTACTTAATCACTATAAACTGTTTCTTTAAATGTTTTACTAATGACACTACTGAATACAATGAAGACGCATGACTGAGTCCATACTTAGTGGTACCACATCTATTACTGAGCTACATGTTCATTGACAGAAAATATCTATGTTATTGTGTCTTATTGACATTATCATGCATATTATTTGTGAAGGGCAGAGAGTGCTTACAGAACTCGCAGGTTCTTGATGCCAGAGAAGTCCACTTTAGAGATCCTGGTGATGTTGTTCCTGTCCAAATCCCTGAGAGAAGGAGAGAGAGAGAGAGAGAGAGAGTGAGGTAGAGAGAGAAAGAGAGAAAGAAAGAGAGAGAGGGAGAGAGAGAGAGAGAAAGAGAAAGAGAGAGAAAGTGAGAGAGAGGAGAGAGAGAGAGAAGGAGAGAGAAAGAGAAAGAGAGAGAGGGAGAGAGAAAGAGAAAGAAAGAGAGAGAGGGAGAGAGAGAGAGAGAAAGAGAAAGAGAGAGAAAGTGAGAGAGAGGGAAAGAGAGAGAGAGGGATAGAGAAAGAAAGAGAGGGAGAAAGAGAGAGAGAGGAGAGAGAGAAGGAGAGAGAGAGAGAGAGAGGGAGAGAGAAAGAGAGAACGAGAGAGAGAGGGAAAGAGAGAGAGAGAGAGAGAGGGATAGAGAAAGAAAGAGAGGGAGAAAGAGAGAGGAGAGAGAAAGAGAAAGAGAGGGAGAGAGAAAGAGAGAGAGAGAGGGAGAGGGAGAGAGAAAGAGAGAGAGAGAGAGAGAGAGGGAGAGAGAAAGAGAGAGAGAGGTTAGAAGGATAATCACACATCATCATAATCCTGTTCAGTCTATCAGTTCTCTCTCCAGTTCTCTCTCCATAGAGCAGGGCTGGGTAATTCCAGTCATTGAGGGCCTGATTGGTGTCACAGTTTTGCCCCAGCCCCAGCTAACACACCTGACTCCAATAATCACCAAATCATGATCTTCAGTTCAGAGTGCAATTTAATTAATCAGCTGTGTTTGCTAGGGATGGAGAAACAGTGTGACACTAATCAGGCCCTCAAGGACTGGAGTTGCCCACCCCTGCCATAGAGAATGGTATTGCTGAGGTTCCCTGTGGAGGATTGCCCTGGAGATGTGGAGCAGAGCAGAGCAGGTCCCCACCCTCTCTCCAGTCTCTCTCTGCCCTGTGCCCTCTACCTAAGATGCTGGGGGACAAATCCTTTAATCTCAGACACTCCTTACCTGACTGGGCAAAGAGGGCCCCTCCAGGAGTCTGTGCTCAAACCTCAAACACACCAGGGCCTGCAGGTAAGATGCTAGGGCACTCATCTCTCTCTCTCTCTGTGTGTGTGTGTGTGTGTGTGTATGTTTGCATAAGCCTGCCCTAACTATGTCTGTGTATTGTATACGGTCCATACTGACGATGTGTACGTAGGACAAGGCTGGAGCATGAGAAAGAGCTATAACAAATAGACGTTTCTGTTTGAGAGAGCTAGCTCCTTCAAGTTACTTCTGATGGGTCTTTCTGAAATTGGGGTTGTTTTTCTCTTCGGAGCCAAAAGCTTATCTTGTTTCCAGACTGTTGCTCTGTTTTAATTATTTCTCAGAATGTATATATCTGTTTTAACTACGTCTCAGAATGTATATATCTGTTTTAACTACTTCTCAGAATGTATATATCTGTTTTAACTACTTCTCAGAATGTATATATCTGTTTTAACTACTTTTCAGAATGTTAATGTGCATACAATATGGATTCTGACTTATTTCCTCTATGTTTATTGGTATATTTCCACAGAGAGAGAGAGAGACCGGCTAGCCCAGCGTCGCCCGGGTTTGGCTGGGGTAGGCCGTCATTGTAAATAAGAATTTGTTCTTAACTAACTTGCCTAGTTAAATAAAATAAAAAATAATCATAATTTTAAAACACACACACACAGAGCCTGGTCTCCTGACGTGGGGTTTAGTGTGTTTCTCATAATATACGTAAACATTTATAAATCTGATTTAAAGGCATATTGGATTTCAAAAGGCTTCCCCAGCTCTGCACATAAAGAGCTCTAATGGGAACCATACTATGTCTTTAGAGAGGACAGGGACCTGACAGACTACTGCCTCTACTTCACACTCCTTGTTCCTCTCTCTCACCCTCTCTGTGTTCTCTCTCGCGCTGATATTTCTCTCTCTCTCTCACACCCTCTTTCTTTCACCCTCTCTTTCTCTCTCACCCTCCCTCTTTCTCTCTCACCCTTTATGCTCATTCTATTACCCTCTCACCTTCTCTCTCTCTCTTACTCACCCTCTCTCTCTCCCTCCCTCTCTCTCTCCCAATCTCTCTCTCACTCCCACACAACACTATCTCGCTCTTATTCTCTCTCCCCTCCGATAACCCAGCTTTCATTCTCCCTCGCTCTCCAATCTCTCCTCTCTTATATCCATCCTTCACTGTTCCCAGTAACTGTCACAGTGTGGAAAATATGGGATTATAATCAGGAATCGCAACACAACGAACTCAATTAAACCAGCTTCTATCAGGCTCCTTAAAGTGCTAATGTGTGGGTCACAAATCTACAAGCCTGCTGGTAATTGTTTGTTTTTATTTGTGTGAGGGATAAGGTGGCAATCCAAACAACAGGTGTTCAGGGCCTCACAATGCCCCTGCTCCCCCACGCAGACCAACCCACCCAATAAAGGACTTTAAACCACTGAACCAACTAGTCTTGGCCCGAAGCTGACAGACACGTTTTACTTTACCTCGGGCTAAATCACTTAGAGGAGCACTTTATTGGTACACACCGACCAACTGGACAGCAAAACACAGTTCTTATGGCCCAGGAACATTATGTTGCACAAACGACATATCGGGTGACACGTACCAAAAAGGCCCCCAAAGCCCATTCAAATCCATGCAAGAAAAAAAAGTGTATATATACACAAACAGTCTCTCTCTCTTTTTCCATCTAACGCTTCGCTTCACAATGCGTTTCCTGCTGTAACCTCGTGTTATTTTCCTCAAAGCCACAGTCGTCTGGTCTTCTACAGCAGATAGGCATGCTCCATTTCCTTCTCAAGTCTCTGAACCATGGTTGGAATCTTAATTGAGTTCCTCCTCTGGCGCTTGGGACTATTTGACAAAGATTTTCGTCAGTGGAAAATTCAGACCTTCGCCGAGTATAATCTTCCACACAACACTTCAACATAGTCATTCAGCGCACCGGCTCCTGAGATAAAGCAGAGCAGTAGGTAGGAATGTATGTGCACGGCCATTGAATGTGATTGAACATTATAATGTCTTTCATTTCCATTGTTTAAGGATGAACGTGGACAGAACTGATTGAGCACACTCTTCCTAATGTCCTTACATGACCATATTACAGTACACACTTGATACGTCGTTGTTCAGTTAACATGGCAAACATTGTAGAGTTATCATGTTCATATTGGAATGGCCATTTAGAATTATTTATTTTCCTGTACAAATCTGCACATGCCATGGAATGATGGCAATCATCAAACGTATTTCCAAAGTACAAGACATGTGAGAATTTTTGCAGCTGATGCAATGTTTTTCTAAGGCTCTTATCGGGATATTGGTGGTTTCCAGGGTGGAACTTCGCCCATTGCTCTCTCCTTCCCTCCCTAACACAGTCCTCCCTTCTTTTCCAGAACATAACAGTGTGCTTTCCTGTTTGAACACTGTTTCATTGTTATCTGTATTGTCTACTTGTTGAATGTTTGTGAAGTCTTGATTGAGGTTGTTTGTAATGTCTTGTTAATTTGTGTTGGACCCCAGGAAGATTATGGCATTAGCTAATGGGGATTCTAATAAACATTACAAAAATTGTAACAGATCAAATAGGGAGGTTAGTATGGCTAGTATGGTTAGTATGGCTAGTATGGTTAGTATGGCTAGTATGGTTAGTATGGTTAGTATGGTTAGTATGGCTAGTATGGTTAGTATGGCTAGTATGGTTAGTATGGCTAGTATGTTTAGTATGGCTAGTATGGTTAGTATGGTTATTATGGCTAGTATGGCTAGTATGGTTAGTATGGTTAGTATAGTTAGTATGTTAGTATGGTTAGTATAGTTAGTATGGTTAGTATAGTTAGTATAGTTAGTATTGCTAGTATGGTTAGTATGTCTAGTATGGCTAGTATGGTTAGTATGGTTAGTATAATTAGTATGGTTAGTATAGTTAGTATGGCTAGTATGGTTTGTAACCCAATCACAAGTCTGAGGAATCAAATATTCCGTCTGCCTTTCATCTCCTCCGCAAGGGAGTTGATGCAACACACACACACACACAGGTGCACACACACATAGACACAAACAACTGGACACCAATGTCACTGGACAAAGATATCACTGGACATCAATATCACTGAATTCTTAAGGTGACAAATCATCCCTAACAGCTATGTGAACAGTGCCACTTCGAACCCAATACCATAAACACCTACACAACATAGGCAGAGTCAATAGATCACTTTAGCTTGGCAAACATCTTTAAACTAGAGGTAGTTAATGGTAATAATTGCAAGGCAGCCACCATGACTGCAAATAAACAAGACTTGAGCAACACTTTAAATACATTAAGTGAGGACTCGCACACCAACAGACAGGAAAATATATATAACCAAGCAGCCAAAACCCAGTGGGCAAAAACTGATTGAATCAACATTGTTTCAACGTAATTTGTCAACGTATTGTGACGTGCAATCTATGTGGAAAATACATTGGATTTTAAAAAGGTCATCACCTCTTGTTTTGAGAGTGTCAACCACAGGGTCATGTCATCATCGTAACCAATTTTCAACACAGACAAACCTGAAGTTGAATTTGTACCTTTGAAACAATGTCATATCTTCAATGCTTTATCCAATATAAAATAAACAATAGGCTGGGCAGCACCTCCTACTGGAGAGTTGATCTACCTACAGCTATTCATTTGGTCTCCCATCCAGCCCTGCTAAAATATGATATTTGTCACCGACTACTACCAATGTGCTATCGTGAGAATGATGATTGAGAAATCTCTTAATAACTAAATATATTCACTGCTGCTATCAAAGTCATTTGAAAGGGAAGGTTTAACAGAGCAAATGAAATGGAACCAAACTTTAACAGTCATATCATCAATGAGGCTATTTAGGAACATACAGCGTTTGTAAAGTCATCAACAGCTATTGTTTCAATTCAACTAAAAATAGACAATACATATAGGCCTATATGTATAAGAATAGTCCAATTGTCTAAAATAGATTTTTGGTTGAGATGGGAGATATGAATCCAACATATCAATTATTAATTTGTAGACAAACTGGATATTGAATTGTGTTTGGTTGTCAACGCAACCAAATATCAACATTTAGAGGAGATGTATTTAGAGGAGATGTATCTTCTGCTTGGATAGTTACATTTACATTTTAGTCATTTAGCAGACGCTCTTATCCAGAGCGGCTTACAGTAGTGAATGCATACATTTTATACATTTTTTCTCCGTACTGGTCCCCCGTGGGAATCGAACCCACAACCCTGGCGTTGCAAACACCATGCTCTACCAACTGAGCCAAACAACCCAGTTGAATCTGCGCCACTGAGAGAGTCTGGCTTTAACTCCAGTTTGTCTACAAATTAATAATTGATATTTTGGATTCACGTCTCCATCTCATCCAAAAGTTAAAGAATAGGACTAAATCAAAGTTTGGTTTGTTTCTCATGGTCTGAGTCTTTAGGTGCCTTTTGGCAAACTCCAAGTGGTGCCTTTTACTAAGGAGTGGCTTCCGTCTTGCCACTCTACCATAAAGGCCTGATTGGTGGAGTGCTGCAGAGATGGTTGTCCTTCTAGAAGGTTCTCCCATCTCAACAGAGGAATTATAGAGCTCTGTCAGAGTGACCATCGGGTTCTTGGTCACCTCCCTGACCAACGCCCTTCTCCCCCGATTGCTCAGTTTGGCCGGACGGCCAGCTCTAGGAAGACTCCTGGTGGTTCCAAACTTCTTCCATTTAAGAATGACGGAGGCCACTGTGTTCTTGGGGCCCTTCAAAGCTGCAGATATTTTTGGTACCCTTCCCCCCTTCGAAATAATGCTGTCTCGGAGCTCTACGGACAATTCCTTCGACCTCATGGCTTGGTTTTTATCTGACATGCACTGTCAACTGTGGGACCTTATATAGACAGGTGTGTGCCTTTCCAAATCATGTCCAATCAATTGAATTTACCACAGGTGGAGTCCAGTCAAGTTGTAGAACATCTCAAGGATGATCAATGGAAACTGGATGCACCTGAGCTCAATTTCAAATCTCATAGCAAAGGGTCTGAATACTTATGTAAATAAGGTATCTGTTTTTATTTTTAATACATTTGCTAAAACGTCTAAAAATCTGTTTTTGCTTTGTCATTATGGGGTATTGTGTGTAGATTGACAAGGATTTTTTTTTATTTAAAACATTTTAGAATAAGGCTGTAACGTAAAAAAATTAGGAAAAAGTCAATTGGTCTGAATACTTTCCGAAAGCACTGTATGCCACATCACATTTCAGATCAAGCACTGCTCGGTATCTCCAACCTTAAGAGACACCACTTCATCACTGTCCTGATGATGACTCATGGAATGCATTACTATTCGCTGGGTGAACAAAGATGGCCAAAGTGAAGATGACAGCAACATTCTGTGCCGTTTTCTATTGTTTATGAGGCAGTGTGAGCAGGACAGGCTACATCTCACTGGGACTTTGGTTTTCTAAATATTTTAATTACCGGATCAGTTCCCAGCTGAAAGACACCCACTTCTGACTCAGCACAACTTACAAGAATATTTCATATTTTCTCCGGCCGTGTCTGTTTACTTCAAGATGGTTTATTTTCAAAGGGCTGACAGGCAGACAGGCAGGCAGACAGGTAGGCAGACAGGCAGGCAGACAGGCAGGCAGGCAGACAGGCAGGCAGACAGACAGACAGACAGACAGACAGACAGACAGACAGACACAGACAGACAGACAGACAGACAGACAGACAGACAGACAGACAGACAGACAGACAGGCAGGCAGGCAGGCAGACAGGCAGGCAGGCAGGCAGCTGGATCATCCTTAATCAAATCAAATTGTATTTGTCACATGCTTCGCAAACAACAAGAGTAGACTAACTTACTTATGGGCCCTTCTCAACAATGCAGAGAGAAAGAAAATAGAGAAATAACAGAAAAGTAATAACACGTAATAATACCCAGCATACCTCAGTCAGCGTTTGCAGTACTGTACAGTCCAGTCCAGACCAGTACAGTCCATACATGACTCCTTAGATTACATCTGTACAGTAAACTTCAGAGGTGACAGGGGAACTTTTAACACTTTGTGTGAAATTCAATCTGACAGGCCTCCCAGGACTCATCTCAGGCAAATTGCTCCTGAGCTGTCCAGGGCTTGAGGTGTAGAAGACGCAGAGCCTCATGTAAACCAAGAAAGATGGAAGAAGACTAGCAGGAAGAGAATCAAGTAGCCAGGACACAAACACACATTAATTAGGTGCACTGGCAGAGATACAAAGGAATGAGGACAGTGTTAAAACACAACTAAGTCACGAGCTTCGGTTGTGAACACTAATAATGTTCCTAAGGAGTAAGGAAACCTAAGGAGTTAACCAGACCCCCAGCGTTACAGTATACAGCTAAAGAGAGAGTTGTTAAAGCTCAGGGCTGCTTATGGTCCACTAATCTGACGAATCATTCCTCATGAAACACCATCAACAGGAGCTTCACATGTTACTGCCTGGACATCCTGCCTCTCTAAGGGAATATTACCCCCGATCTAGACGCCACATACAGTCACTCCCCCATCAACATCCTGATCAACTCAAGGTACATAGAGTGATTCCTGGCTCCATACATTGTTTACTGGGTTGCTAGCTGCAACGTAATGTTTGGGGCCCTTGCGCATCAATGACAAAGGCACCAAAACATGCAGAGAGTTATCCATATTTGGTAGATTGGGATAAACACTTTGTCACATCAAGCTAAGTTCAGCGAGAGCTTAGAATATAAAGGATGGACTGATGGGACAAAGCAAAGGGCCTTGATGTGTTGCTTTGGTAACAGAACCCAAACAACAAAAAATTGGTCCTTGTTAACCTAAAATGGCCCCAGGTTCACAAACTCTTAAGAGACTTTCAAAACCAGTCTTGCATTAAAGCATGACACACACTTGGACGAGTTCTGAACTTCTGTGTTCCTACATTTTGGACTAATCTCTTCAAGGACACATTCGTGACTTAGACCACTTTCTCCCTACACTTAACTCTGCAACAAAAAGTCTGCTCCCCTCCCTCCCTCCCTCCCTCACTCTGCCAGCTTTGGCCTTTGAAGTGCTGGCTGAAATAAAGCACCTCCAAATATTTTCCACGGGAGATTTTTTTTAGAAGGTGGACGGCTGATATTTCCCAGAAGGCTGACGTTAGCTGTGCCCACTGGCAGTGCCAGCATCAGCCCGCCAGGCAAGTTAAAGTCATTATCAGACAGTTCAACAGGTCAACCAAGACACCAACTCTAGAACATTCACATACTGACCCTCATGACCTACCAAGTGCCACTACAAGACAAACTCAAATTAAGCTGAAACTCATTCACCACTTAGGCAATGGATTTGGAATGTAGCAGCATGTAGTGGTGACTTTGTACTGTAGGCTACAAATGGTCTAGGATCAGTTCATCCTCTGTGTGAGTGTAATATGGAGTTGATTAGCAGTGTAAGTGGGATGATGGATGGGTTAAGTGTTGGTAACCGCATACACATTGCTCTCAGCTGACAGCCTCCCACCCACCCTGAGAGTGTTGGTGGACTGTGGGTGTGGCTGGGCTGTAGTTCGTCCATCATGGCTCCAGTAGCATCAGCGTGATAAGAGCCAGGAGCACCCCAAGGTGTTCTGGGAACTCTAGCAGGGTGTGAATTGCACCCCGGAAAAGAGGTGACTGTTCCACCTTGGCCACCATCATTAAGCCTTCACAATCCTTCTGCTCAAACAAGATGCAAATGAGATCTCAAGTGGCCCTGAGTATTGACAGATCCTATATAATTTGCTATTATATAGGAGCTGGGCTGGCATTCCCCTTTGGGAAGCAGGCATTTTCAACAGACATGTTTCCTGCTTTTATTACGTTAACACACATTTCCCATCAAAACAACCGTAGTCTAACTACTTTTTACTTAAAAAGACATGAACAAGGCTCATTGCTGCCTCCTATCCACAACTACATTCAAATGTTGCATGTTAAAACAACTTGACTGGCAACTAAATAAAGAAAAGATCAACACTTTTTTTCCAACACTTTCCTTTTTCCTTGGTATTATTATTTATTTTCTCTGTTTCAAATGTCTAGGGATCACTCTCTCAAATTCAACAGGTCTTTGGTCAACTAGCCTCTGGCTAATGCAAACATGCTTTGCTTCCATACCACTTCCAAGCAAAAAATATTGTTTGTTGTTGCAGTAATCAAATCAAATCAAATCAAATTTATTTATATAGCCCTTCGTACATCAGCTGAAATCTCAAAGTGCTGTACAGATTTGATTTGATTTGATGTCCTCAGGTTAATGTGGCTGAGGCTGCTAATTCTTCAGGTTAATGTGGCTGAGGCTGCTAAGTCGTCAGGTTAATGGGGCTGAGGCTGCTTGGTCCTCAGGTTAATGGGGCTGAGGCTGCTAAGTTCTCAGGTTAATGGGGCTGAGGCTGCTAAGTCCTCAGGTTAATGGGGCTGAGGCTGCTAAGTCCTCAGGTTAATGTGGCTGAGGCTGCTTGGTCCTCAGGTTAATGTGGCTGAGGCTGCTAAGTCCTCAGGTTAATGGGGCTGAGGCTGCTTGGTCCTCAGGTTAATGGGGCTGAGGCTGCTAAGTCCTCAGGATAATGGGGCTGAGGCTGCTAAGTCCTCAGGTTAATGGGGCTGAGGCTGCTAAGTCCTCAGGTTAATGTGGCTGAGGCTGCTAAGTCCTCAGGTTAATGGGGCTGAGGCTGCTAAGTCCTCAGGTTAATGGGGCTGAGGCTGCTTGGTCCTCAGGTTAATGGGGCTGAGGCTGCTAAGTCCTCAGGTTAATGGGGCTGAGGCTGCTTGGTCCTCAGGTTAATGTGGCTGAGGCTGCTAAGTCCTCAGGTTAATGGGGCTGAGGCTGCTTGGTCCTCAGGTTAATGTGGCTGAGGCTGCTTGGTCCTCAGGTTAA
This sequence comes from Salmo trutta, assembly GCF_901001165.1. Taxonomy (NCBI): domain Eukaryota; kingdom Metazoa; phylum Chordata; class Actinopteri; order Salmoniformes; family Salmonidae; genus Salmo; species Salmo trutta. Next base: position 21,794,160 of record NC_042969.1, on the reverse strand, counting down.
TGTGGCTGAGGCTGCTAAGTCCTCAGGTTAATGGGGCTGAGGCTGCTAAGTCCTCAGGTTAATGTGGCTGAGGCTGCTAAGTCCTCAGGTAAATGGGGCTGAGGCTGCTAAGTCCTCAGGTTAATGGGGCTGAGGCTGCTAAGTCCTCAGGTTAATGGGGCTGAGGCTGCTAAGTCCTCAGGTTAATGGGGCTGAGGTTGCTTGGTCCTCAGGTTAATGGGGCTGAGGCTGCTAAGTCCTCAGGTTAATGGGGCTGAGGCTGCTTGGTCCTCAGGTTAATGTGGCTGAGGCTGCTAAGTCCTCAGGTTAATGGGGCTGAGGCTGCTAAGTCCTCAGGTTAATGGGGCTGAGGCTGCTTGGTCCTCAGGTTAATGTGGCTGAGGCTACTAAGTCCTCAGGTTAATGGGGCTGAGGCTGCTAAGTCCTCAGGTTAATGGGGCTGAGGCTGCTTGGTCCTCAGGTTAATGTGGCTGAGGCTGCTAAGTCCTCAGGTTAATGGGGCTGAGGCTACTAAGTCCTCAGGTTAATGTGGCTGAGGCTGCTAAGTCCTCAGGTTAATGTGGCTGAGGCTGCTAAGTCCTCAGGTTAATGGGGCTGAGGCTGCTAAGTCCTCAGGTTAATGGGGCTGAGGCTGCTAAGTCCTCAGGTTAATGTGGCTGAGGCTGCTAAGTCCTCAGGTTAATGGGGCTGAGGCTGCTAAGTCCTCAGGTTAATGTGGCTGAGGCTGCTAAGTCCTCAGGTTAATGTGGCTGAGGCTGCTAAGTCCTCAGGTTAATGGGGCTGAGGCTGCTAAGTCCTCAGGTTAATGGGGCTGAGGCTGTAAGTCCTCAGGTTAATGGGGCTGAGGCTGCTAAGTCCTCAGGTTAATGGGGCTGAGGCTGCTAAAGTCCTCAGGTTAATGGGGCTGAGGCTGCTAAGTCCTCAGGTTAATGGGGCTGAGGCTGCTTGGTCCTCAGGTTAATGTGGCTGAGGCTGCTAAGTCCTCAGGTTAATGGGGCTGAGGCTGCTAAGTCCTCAGGTTAATGTGGCTGAGGCTGCTAAGTCCTCAGGTTAATGGGGCTGAGGCTGCTAAGTCCTCAGGTTAATGTGGCCGAGGATGCTTGGTCCTCAGGTTAATGGGGCTGAGGCTGCTAAGTCCTCAGGTTAATGGGGCTGAGGCTGCTAAGTCCTCAGGTTAATGTGGCTGAGGCTGCTAAGTCCTCAGGTTAATGTGGCTGAGGCTGCTAAGTCCTCAGGTTAATGGTGCTGAGGCTGCTTGGTCCTCAGGTTAATGTGGCTGAGGCTGCTAAGTCCTCAGGTTAATGTGGCTGAGGCTGCTAAGTCCTCAGGTTAATGTGGCTGAGGCTGCTAAGTCCTCAGGTTAATGTGGCTGAGGCTGCTAAGTCCTCAGGTTAATGTGGCTGAGGCTGCTAAGTCCTCAGGTTAATGTGGCTGAGGCTGCTAAGTCCTCAGGTTAATGTGGCTGAGGCTGCTAAGTCCTCAGGTTAATGGGGCTGAGGCTGCTAAGTCCTCAGGTTAATGGGGCTGAGGCTGCTAAGTCCTCAGGTTAATGTGGCTGAGGCTGCTAAGTCCTCAGGTTAATGTGGCTGAGGCTGCTAAGTCCTTAGGTTAATGGGGCTGAGGCTGCTAAGTCCTCAGGTTAATGTGGCTGAGGCTGCTAAGTCCTCAGGTTAATGTGGCTGAGGCTGCTAAGTCCTCAGGTTAATGGTGCTGAGGCTGCTTGGTCCTCAGGTTAATGTGGCTGAGGCTGCTAGGTCCTCAGGTTAATGTGGCTGAGGCTGCTAAGTCCTCAGGTTAATGTGGCTGAGGCTGCTAAGTCCTCAGGTTAATGTGGCTGAGGCTGCTAAGTCCTCAGGTTAATGGGGCTGAGGCTGCTTGGTCCTCAGGTTAATGTGGCTGAGGCTGCTAAGTCCTCAGGTTAATGGGGCTGAGGCTGCTAAGTCCTCAGGTTAATGGGGCTGAGGCTGCTAAGTCCTCAGGTTAATGGGGCTGAGGCTGCTAAGTCCTCAGGTTAATGGGGCTGAGGCTGCTAAGTCCTCAGGTTAATGGGGCTGAGGCTGCTAAGTCCTCAGGTTAATGGGGCTGAGGCTGCTAAGTCCTCAGGTTAATGTGGCTGAGGCTGCTAAGTCCTCAGGTTAATGGGGCTGAGGCTGCTAAGTCCTCAGGTTAATGGGGCTGAGGCTGCTAAGTCCTCAGGTTAATGGGGCTGAGGCTGCTAAGTCCTCAGGTTAATGTGGCTGAGGCTGCTAAGTCCTCAGGTTAATGGGGCTGAGGCTGCTAAGTCCTCAGGTTAATGGGGCTGAGGCTGCTAAGTCCTCAGGTTAATGGGGCTGAGGCTGACTGGACTGGAAAGAAAGTACAGGTTACAGCCACAGGTCAGACTACTGGTACATTTCATAAAAGTGCCAATGCACATGACACAATCATACAATGACAAGCCTAGGCATATCTAATATGTTAACAAACAGTTTACAGTTGACCTTTTTATTGTCACAATCACAAGTACAGTGACAGGCTTAACTGGCAAGCTCAACCAACAGTGAAGTAATTAAATAGCATAACTAATTAAACAAGGTATATAATAAGTAAACAGGAGAAATAAGAGAGGAAGCTATATACAGGGTCAGCTATATACAGGGTCAGCTATATACAGGGTCGGCTATATACAGGGACAGCTATATACAGGGACAGCTATATACAGGGACAGCTATATACAGGATCAGCTATATACAGGGACAGCTATATACAGGGACAGCTATATACAGGGACAGCTATATACAGGGTCAGCTATATACAGGGTCGGCTATATACAGGGTCAGCTATATACAGGGACAGCTATATACAGGGACGGCTATATACAGGATCGGCTATATACAGGGACGGCTATATACAGGGACGGCTATATACAGGGACGGCTATATACAGGGTCGGCTATATACAGGGTCGGCTATATACAGGGACGGCTATATACAGGGACGGCTATATACAGGGACGGCTATATACAGGGACGGCTATATACAGGGACGGCTATATACAGGGACGGCTATATACAGGGTCGGCTATATACAGGGACGGCTATATACAGGGACGGCTATATACAGGGACGGCTATATACAGGGACGGCTATATACAGGGACGGCTATATACAGGGACAGCTATATACAGGGACAGCTATATACAGGGACAGCTATATACAGGGACAGCTATATACAGGGACAGCTATATACAGGGACAGCTATATACAGGGACAGCTATATACAGGATCAGCTATATACAGGGTCAGCTATATACAGGGACAGCTATATACAGGGTCAGCTATATACAGGGACAGCTATATACAGGGTCAGGGTTGGTATATACAGGGACAGCTATATACAGGGACAGCTATATACAGGGTCAGCTATATACAGGGACAGCTATATACAGGGTCAGGGTTGGTATATACAGGGACAGCTATATACAGGGACAGCTATATACAGGGTCAGGGTTGGTATATACAGGGACAGCTATATACAGGGACAGCTATATACAGGGACAGCTATATACAGGATCAGCTATATACAGGGTCAGCTATATACAGGGTCAGCTATATACAGGGTCAGCTATATACAGGGACAGCTATATACAGGGTCAGCTATATACAGGGACAGCTATATACAGGGACAGCTATATACAGGGACAGCTATATACAGGGTCAGCTATATACAGGGACAGCTATATACAGGGTCAGCTATATACAGGGACAGCTATATACAGGGTGAGCTATTTACAGGGACATCTATATACAGGGACAGCTATATACAGGGTCAGCTATATACAGGGTCAGCTATATACAGGGACAGCTATATACAGGGTCAGCTATATACAGGGTCAGCTATATACAGGGTCAGCTATATACAGGGACAGCTATATACAGGGACAGCTATATACAGGGACAGCTATATACAGGGACAGCTATATACAGGGTCAGCTATATACAGGGACAGCTATATACAGGGACAGCTATATACAGGGACAGCTATATACAGGGTCAGGGTTGGTATATACAGGGACAGCTATATACAGGGACAGCTATATACAGGGACAGCTATATACAGGGTCAGCTATATACAGGGACAGCTATATACAGGATCAGCTATATACAGGGACAGCTATATACAGGATCAGCTATATACAGGGACAGCTATATACAGGGTCAGCTATATACAGGGACAGCTATATACAGGATCAGCTATATACAGGGACAGCTATATACAGGGTCAGCTATATACAGGGACAGCTATATACAGGGACAGCTATATACAGGGTCAGCTATATACAGGGACAGCTATATACAGGATCAGCTATATACAGGGACAGCTATATACAGGGACAGCTATTTACAGGATCAGCTATATACAGGGACAGCTATATACAGGGACAGCTATATACAGGGTCAGCTATATACAGGGACAGCTATATACAGGGTCAGGGTTGGTATATACAGGGACAGCTATATACAGGGTCAGCTATATACAGGGACAGCTATATACAGGATCAGCTATATACAGGGACAGCTATATACAGGATCAGCTATATACAGGGACAGCTATATACAGGGACAGCTATATACAGGATCAGCTATATACAGGGACAGCTATATACAGGGTCAGCTATATACAGGGACAGCTATATACAGGGTCAGCTATATACAGGATCAGCTATATACAGGGACAGCTATATACAGGGACAGCTATATACAGGATCAGCTATATACAGGGTCAGCTATATACAGGGACAGCTATATACAGGGACAGCTATATGTAACAGTGTAGGTTCCGTCCCTCTCTTCGCCCCAATACCGGGCTAGAACCAGGGACCCTTTGCACACATCAACAACTGACACCCCACGAAGCATCGTTACCCATCGCGCCACAAAAGCCGCGCCACAAAAGCTGCGTTGCAAGGGGAAACCCTACTTCAAGTCTCAGAGCGAGTGACGTCACCGATTGAAAAACTATTAGCGCACCACCGCTAACTAACTAGCCATTTCACATCGGTTACATATATACAGGGTCAGCTATATTCATGGAATGGGGCGGCAGGTAGACTAATGGCTATAACATTGGACTAGTAACCGGAAGGTTGCAAGATTAAATCCCTCAGCTGACAAAGTAAAAATCTGTCTTTTACCCCTGAACAAGACAGTTAACTCACTGTTCCTAGGCCATCATTGAACATAAGAATTTGATCTGACTTGCCTAGTTAAATAAATGTTAATAAGTGTACCATATTACGTGTTGGATTCAGAAACAGTATCTGACAGGCAGGCCGAAGGACACTGTCTACCGGTCATCCCTGCCTCCCACAAGCACCGCAGACGGGAGGGTAGGGCGACACCGTGTACTAGCTAGCTATCACACAGTGTCCTTCGCTCCTGCCTGCAGAACACCTGCCCTCGCCGTTGTTAACAGAACTGCGGGAAAACAGTTCCCGACTGTTGGGGGTAAAGGACACAATCTACAGGTGTACTTGCTAGCTAGCTACCGTCTTCTGTGGGGTTTATCAGCGGCTGGCATCCAATGTTTTTGTGCATTAACGCCACCTACTGTATTACAGCATTGCCACCTCCCACCTGTCCCAACTTAAGAATTGATCAATAGAAGTATAAAGAGGGGTTCCTGCAGATGCAGGAATGCCCACATGCAGGACCACACTGAATTGCGGCCGCAATAGCACCCATCTTGGGCACGCAGGCAAGGCAGGTGCCAAATGTGTCGCATCTTCATATCCTTATTACTGTTTGCAACCACTATCAACAGGCTCTGCATATTATTAAATTAGGCTACCCACTCATACACCACCTAGCCTCTGACAATATAAACGGACAGAAGAGCAGTGGTGTGATGATGCGCGAAGGGTTTTGTGTTACTTACAAACGTTCTGCGTTCCTAGGTATTCCTTTTGGCACGGTCCTGAAGCCTTGACCCTGGCAATCCACATGAGATCCAGAGCAACTGCATTTGTGAGGACATCCATTCACCACGGCAGCGCACAGCAATCCGCACATCAGAACCCATATCCCCCAGTGATATGCCGTCCACTTCTCCTGCACATTCGGTAGCATGGTATCCACCGTGGCAAAACTAGTATTTAAAACGAAAATAACGAAACACTAAAGAAAAAATGTTCTAAAAGGTGGAATCCCCAAAAGGTATACTCAACTATCTCGCAATAAAAGGTAGTTGCTGTTAAATTAATTAAAGGCTAAAAGGTCCAGAACCTAAGAATATGAATAGATCAAATCAGTTTCTCAAAGTTAAGTACCTTCCCAAACAAAATCGATGCGGAGTTGCGCTCATTCAAAGTCCAATGCGTGTTCTGTCTTTTCCTCACCATTGATACAAAACTGTAAAAATATTACAGAATGAAAACAATATTTACAATGCAATTTCAAAACAATCTTCATTCGGATGCGTACGTAATTTCACTTATAACAATCTTCATCAGTAACTATCCCAAATGCTTAATAGAAAAAAAAAATCCAATAGACAATTAGTTTAGTACATAAAGTTGCAGATGTGATACCAATTTCTCAGTTGTTGAGGTAACTCCAGCTAGTACGCATCACACAGTCCCATTCCAATTGATGCCATTTTGAAACAGAACTCCAGGGGAGCGAATGTAGGGTGCAGTCTGCGACTCATACCTATTTCCAACCCCCAAATTCAACACTTCAGATTCCTACTGGTTCGCACTGCGTTGATGTCACTATAAGCAGAAAATAAGTTATTAGTCTAACTTTTTTTAATGCCCCTCATGTGCACTTTACGATCAGTAAGTCAAATAATAAAGTCTATGGAATTTTGGAATGAGTTACAAGCAATGAGTTTGCAATTGATGAGTTACATGGAAAACTTTAGAAGTTTCCATTTTAGGTCCAACATTTGTGTGCATGTGCAACTAACGGGACTTGATCAGAGAAGGTTATATTTGTGGATTTTACCTAACGAGGTGATATAGCCTAGTGTACTTTTAAATTAGGCTATTTGTGCCCAGATACTGTGAATCTTGATTGAGAGTTTCTAGTGGCAGGGTGTTGTTAAAATAGAATTGGACATGACAATGCATTTAGAATGACTTGAGTGACAACCGCAAAGACACCGCTTAAAAATAGTTATGCAGTAGCCTATATATTAAGTTGAAGGCAGCAATGAAACAAAGAATGGTTGCCTACTTTCTCATTTTGCTGACCCAGGCTTGATCAAGTATTCTGACCATAAAAAGCAATTCCTTCAATTACTTATATCAACAACAATAGGCCTGTATCTCAACTAAATTGAAATTGTTGTAAGAAAGTGGCCAAGAACTCACTTTCAATACTTTAGTTACAGTTTAGACTTGTGAAGCACTCACATATCTCTCATCCAGTCTTCACTGAGCAGTCTCTGTTTTACTGTCATTTTGCAGCTGCAGTGCCCTCATCTGGTGTTGAAATGGACCAATAATTCCATTTTAGACTAACCCTCTTTTCCCATTGAAGTGTTGTATTTCAGACAATAGCTTACATGTTCTCTGACAGCTACAACCACAACTAAGCCAACATTTATGGATCTAGTCAAATCTGAACTTTGCATTGGTGGTTGATGATGACCAATTTTGTAATAACTAGGTAATATCATTTTAATATCATATCAGGTTACACATTCAGATTAAAAGCAGACTAAAACAGAAAATATTCTAATTTCTGTCAATACCATAGACAAGACAAGCCTGAGTAGCCTGGAATTAGGCGGATTGGGCCAGCATCGGTGTCAGAAATTGGCTATCAGACTCTTCTTCCTTGCTCTCTGATAAAGTTCCACAGAGGAGACTTGTTTAACACACTGGGCAGATCATCCATTTACAATATTTTCAGTTAAGAGCAAATTGAGATGCAATTTATGACATCCTGGACTCCTCTCTCTGCCTCCATCCACACTCCACTTCTCCCCATTCCTCCCTTTCTCCCCCCTTTCCTCTTTCCACACCCTCACTTTTCGCTCTATCTTTATTATATCAAGGTGTCTGGATAAAGCAGTGGGCCGGGGTCACACATCTACCCCTCTATCTGGGCCCAGATGCCAGTGGTTTGCAGATGCAGCTCAATGCCTCTCAGATCGAGGTGAAGAGTTAACTCATTCCTCCGTCTGGAGTCAGGGGCATATGGCTAAGCTGTGAACCATGTGTGCAGAGCTTTAACTGACACACACATGCACGCACACACACACACACACGGCAGCGGTCACATAAATCAGGTGTGTGTGTGTGTTTAGGGAGCGGCTGAGAGGATTTACTGTCTACTTCACCCTTTCCTCTTTCTAATCTCAGGGATGAGGAATGTTCTGTTGTTCCACCTGTGGATGAGTGTGGATAACAAGCATGGCGAGGACAGATATGCTCTACATGTGTCTCAGACAGCTATGGAGATCAGGAGGAACCAGGAGGACCCAGGAGGACCCTGGAGGTTCAAGGCCACTTTCCTTCAGGGTCAGTCAAGCACTAACCAGTCCAGGCTGCACGATATCCATGCCTGCCATGACTCGCTCTCTCCACAAACCACAAACAGAGCTAGGGCTCCCTTGAAGGTGTGGCGTACCTGTGTGTGTGTGTGTGTGTGTGTGTGTCTGTGTGTGTGTGTGTGTGTGAGAGAGAGAGAGAAAGAGAAAGAGAAAGAGAGATCATTTGAGAGTGAAAGAGTATGTCAGAGGTTGCAGACACTGGCAGATTTACCATGAGGTCTCACATCATTAAGGGGCCTCATGAGCTGGGCATATACATATATATTTTCACTTAAACCCCCCAAAATATATTTCTCTGCTTGAGGCCCCCTGATGCTACGCTCAAGGCATAATAAAAAAATCCCCATCATAATGTTTTGCATTGGCTGAGTTTCAATCCATCGCATCCTCCAATGTCAACCTGTGGAAGACACGTTTCAGTTGAATGCATTCAGTTGTACAACTGACTAGGTATCCCCTTTTCCCTTACCTTTTCTACATCTGCGTTAGAAGGTGGCAGAGCTACTTCTGTGTTTGTCAGACCAGGAGACATCCCAAAAATCGGTCTTCTCAAGAAAACATCTGTAGCGTCCGAACAGTTTGGGCTACACACTAAATGACCCCTCTATGGAAAGATGAGACTCTCCGTATTGCTTGACGACCCACACAAGTTTCACGAGACTCGTCTGAAGGCAACCCGGTACCAGACCAAAAAAATGTATGGAAGGGAATATACAATTCTTGTCATTGTTGTTCAGAACCCACTGCCCGCAAGTTGTCATCAAGTTCGCTACCCCCACCCTGCTCTGCCCTGTACAGAGTTCGCACGTGCCCGGTTGCGCCTTACCAGTCTGCCCTGTACGGAGCTTTTACCCAGTCTGCCCTGTACGGAGTTTTTCCCAGTCTGCCCTGTATGGATACTTTTTCCCAGTCTGCCCTGTATGGATACTTTTTCCCAGTCTGCCCTGTATGGATACTTTTTCCCAGTCTGCCCTGTATGGATACTTTTTCCCAGTCTGCCCTGTATGGATACTTTTCCCAGTCTGCCCTGTATAGAGCCTTTTTCCCCAGTCTGCCCTGTATAGAGCCTTTTTCCCCAGTCTGCCCTGTATAGAGCCTTTTTCCCCAGTCTGCCCTGTATGGATACTTTTTCCCAGTCTGCCCTGTATAGAGCCTTTTTCCCAGTCTGCCCTGTATAGAGCCTTTTTCCCCAGTCTGCCCTGTATAGAGCCTTTTTCCCAGTCTGCCCTGTATAGAGCCTTTTTCCCAGTCTGCCCTGTATAGAGCCTTTTTCCCCAGTCTGCCATGTATAGAGCCTTTTTCCCCAGTCTACCCTGTATAGAGCCTTTTTCCCCAGTCTGCCCTGTACGGAGCTCATACGCGCCCAGTATCCAACAAGCATGGCTTGAGAGATGCGCTCACCAGTCGAGTGTTTGTAGCTACTTAGTTTTAATATCCACAGTACTGCCACAGCAGCATAATATTTGATTAACACTTGATAACACTTGATTTAGCCTACATCATCATCAATATTCGGTCTGGTTGGCTGATACACAGCAGAGAGAAGCAGAAAGTCATAGAGAGGTAAATCACAATCAGTCAAATAAATCAGACAGGCCTCTGCCTGGGGCCTCCAAATCACTAAGTCCACCCCTGGTTGCAGACTACTGATAGTCCAGGGTGTTACACTGACCTTTCTGATTTATGTTGAAAACCCTAATGCCTGCACAGGAAGCGTATGGGCAATGTATAGGAGAAAATTGGCATTGGAGATCAATTCGCATAGCAGAGGCCCACAGCCTGCTTAGCATGAACTAGCCAAATACCTGTCTGAGAAAAAAAGCCATTAGAAATGAGAGATCCTTTTAATGGATGACTTTAACAAGAAGAGAAATCCAAACTTTCCACCAATTACGTCAATCTCTCTGCCCATCTCAGAGCTATAAGGGTCTGGGAACCTCAGAGCAAGGGAAAGGGAACGTATAGGGATTTCCTCTCAATACTTACATTTACTCTCTGTCAGTTGGGGTAAATTGCACCGTGTCCTTCTGGAATTTGGTTTTGTAACAGAGAGAACATTTGAACTGCAGTAAATCTTCACAAACATTGTATCCCAGTCCTACTTATCTGTAAAACCCATCACCTGGTTCAGTGAGAAAATACCACATTACATTTTATGTCAACCTGAACATTTCTATCAAGGTTCTTAGAGATAAATTGTTTTCTTTTTTATCAACCCTACAGTTGTTAACCTTCACTTCTAATTTGTACCAATGGTGAAAGTATAACACAAACAAAACAAGAATAGGAAGTAGCTAGCTCTCCCCAGTCCCCCAGACCTCCTGAGAGTTTCTCAGCTCATATTATTGTCTGGCTCGCAGTGTGATATAGCGAGAGAGGGGAGGGGGAAAGGAGCCTGTCCCTGTAGTGGCCACCTGGCAGAGCGCTGGCTGGTCAACGGTACAGGCTTCCTGTGTGAGACAGCCCCTGTTTCAGTCCCAGTCAAAGGTGCCATGTGTGCCCAGCGGAGTGGAGCGGCCAGCCCCCACTCACCAGTGCAACAGAGAGACTCTTATTTTGTCCACATTGTCTCAGCTCGTAAAGGGAGAAGAGGACAGAAGGAGGGAGAAGAGGACAGAGGGAGAGAGAGGAGGGAGAGGAGAGGAGAACAGATGGAGGGAGGGAAGGGAAGGAGAGGAGAACAATGGGAGGGAGGGAAGGAGAGAGGGAGGGAGAGGAGAGAGAGAGGAGAACAGAGGAAGGGAGAGGACAGAGGGAGGGAGAAGAGAACAGAGGAAGGGAGAGGACAGAGGGAGGGAGAGGAGGACAGAGGGGGGAGAGGAGGGAGGGAGAGAGAGGAGGACAAAGGTAGGGAGGGGACAGAGGGCAGGGAGGGGGAGGGGGACAGAGGGCAGGGAGGGAGAGAGAGAGAGATACAGCACAGCTCTGTGGTTAGGCGTCAGGGAACCACCAGCACCAGCCAACTCTCACTGCTCCTTGCCTCCATTCCCTGAAAGCACCTCCAGGCCCATACTGTCAGGTCTCCATCAATTACATTGGAGCACAGGCCCCGCAATTCCCCAAAATCCTCTGTTCTTATGCTTAACGCAGACGTTCAGAGAATAAAGAGACTGCCAGATAAGATCTTTGTGGGAGTGCAAGAGAAAAAAGAGAACAAAAATACTTTCTGAATGTTGTCTTCCTTGGAGGTGGTGGTGGTGAACAAACACATGGAATAAAAAGCAACCCCAGATGTTTCCACAGCCAACCCCGTTTTCACATTTATTTGTATGGTATTCAACAAGCTGTCCCTATCCCTGGGAGAGTTGTTGCATGTGGGAGCCCTCCAGACATCATGGATTATGCACAACCTGACGCTGTTTCAATCACGGGCCTCACCTTTGACCCTGCTCTGATGTTGAGGCACGCTTCATTTGATGTCCAAAACGCAGCAGCGCTGGACATTTGCTTGGGCTTTATTAGTGATTTCACCCTCTCTCTCTCGTCTCGCAGGCCGCTGAGCACAGGAATGCTGAAAGCCATGGTAATCATGAACTGAGTAATGATGTTTTTCTCTCCTTTACGTTTTGGCACGCAGTGAACATTTGTTTTGACTCTGACCTACATTGTGCAAACCTGTACAATGGGAATAGTCCTGTTCTGGAAAAGAGTAATCACAGCCCCTACAGAACAAGAGAACCTTCTGGCTGCTTGTTGTAGGAAGTGCACAATTAGAAGGACACATTGCTGCAGTCAGGAGGTTATGGGTTGAGGGAGCGGGGTGTATGATTGGCCTTTTGGGGGTGGGGGGGGGGGGGGGGCTATCTGGTAGCCTTCCGTTCCCTGGAACCTCTAAGCAATTCCACATATGGGTCAATCTCACCCTGGCTGACGTTAGAATGTTAGAAATAGTTTTTTCTCTGTCCTGTGTAATGCTGGATGATTGATCATCCAATTTACTTGGGAGCTATCATAGACACAAACACAGAGGTTCAGGGCTGGCTGGACCATCGGCTGCTCCTTTTTCTCTCTCTTTATCCATGTGTGGCACTTTCATTATTATATACAGAACATGAACTATGGCGCATGATGGTGGTATGAAGTCAGTGTTTTACAGCTTTGCGGTGCTCTGCTATGGACTTTCAAATTACCCCTCTGACCTCTGTAGAGATGGCATAAGCCCAGAGAGCCAAGGAAACAGTGATTTCACACGGCAACCCCCTTGCAGCTTTTTCGCCACCTTAACATTCAAAGAACCCAAAACAAAATCTCCAAATCCATATTTTTCTTCTCACAACAACACTCCTAATTCCCCAGACTGGAATAAACATAGATCCAGGCTGTTAATAAACTGAAGTAAAATTACAAACAAACTAACACAATTAAATAACAATAACGAGGCTATATACAGGGGGTACCGGTACTGAGTCAATGTGCGGGGGTACAGGTTAGTCGAGGTAATTGAGGTCATATTTGGGGTGGCAGGTAGCCTAGTGGTTAGAGCGTTGGACTAGCCTAGTGGTTAGAGCGTTGGACTAGCCTAGTGGTTAGAGCGTTGGACTAGCCTAGTGGTTAGAGCGTTGGATTAGCCTAGTGGTTAGAGCGTTGGATTAGCCTAGTGGTTAGAGCATTGGTCGTTATGCCCCTGAACAAGGCGGTTAACCCACTGTTCCTAGGCCATCATTGAAAAAAAAATGTGTTCTTAACTGACTTGCCTAGTTGAATAAAGGTAAAATAATAAAAAATATATGTACTTATAGGTAAGGGTAAAGTGACTATGCATAGATAATAAAAAGTGAGTCGCAGCAGCATAAAAAAGGGGAGGTCAAATGGGAATAGTAGCCATTTGGTTAAATGGTCAGAAGTCTTATGGGTTGGTGGTAGAAGCTATTCGGGATATTAAGATAATATATTAAGATAATGTAGGCTAATGCGATTAGCATGAGGTTGTAAGTAACAAGAACATTTCCCAGGACATAGACATATCTGATATTGGCAGAAAGCTTAAATTCTTGTTAATCTAACTGCACTGTCCAATTTACAGTAGCTATTATAGTGAAAGAATACCATGCTATTGTTTGAGAAGAGTGCACAATTTTGAACATGAAAAGTTATTAATAAACAAATTAGGCACATTTGGGCAGTCTTGGTATAACATTTTCAACAGAAATACAATGGTTCATTGGATCAGTTTAACACTTTGCACATACACTGCTGCCATCTAGTGGCCAAAATCTAAATGGCACCTGGGCTTGAATAATACATTATGGCCTTTCTCTTGCATTTCAAAGATGATGGTGCAAAACAAAATACAAATGAACAGTTGGTTTTTTCTTTGTATTTTCTTTTACCAGATCTATTGTGTTATATTCTCCTACATTCCTTTCACATTTCCACAAACTTCAAAGTGTTTCCTTTCAAATGGTACCAAGAAAATGCATATCCTTGCTTCAGGGCCTGAGCTACAGGCAGTCAGATTTGGGTGTCATTTTAGGCAAAACATTTTTTTAAAAGGGGCGGACCCTTAAGAGGTTTAAGGAGCCTTTAGAACCTACACTTGGCCCTCCGATATTGCTTGCCATACGGTAGCAGAGAGAACAGTCTATGACTAGGGTGGGGTCTATGACCCTCTGTAGCGCCTTACGGTTGGATGCCAAGAAGTTGCCATACCAGGCGGTGATGCAACCAGTCAGGATGCTCTCGATGATGCAGCTTTAGAACCTTTTGAGGATCTGAGGACCCATGCCAAATCTTTTCAATCTCCTGAGGGGGAATAGGTGTTGGCGTGCCCTCTTCACAACTGTCTTGGTGTGTTTGGACTATGATAGTTTGTTGCTGATGTGGACACCAAGGAACTTAAAGCTTTTGACCTGCTCCACTACAGACCCATCGATGTGAATGGATGCGTGCTCGACCGTCCTTTTTCTGTAGTCCACAATCTTCTCCTTTGTCTTGATCACATTGAGGGACAGGTTGTTGTCCTGGCACCACCCTGCCAGGTCTCTGACCTCCTCCCTATAGGCTGTCTCATCGTTGTCGGTGATCAGGCCTACCACTGTTGTGTCATCGGCAAACTTAGTGATGGTGTTGGAATCGTGCTTGGCCATGCAGTCGTGGTTGAACAGGGAGTATAGAACGGGACTTAGCACGCACTCCTGAGGGGCCCCCGTGTTGAGGATCAGCGTGGCAGGTGTGTTGTTGCCCAGGGTCCTTAGCTAGTCCCAGGGTCCTTAGCTTAGTGATGAGCTTTGAGGGCACTATGATGTTGAATGCTAAGCATTCTCACGTAGGTTTTCCTTTTGTCCAGTTGGGAAAGGGCAGTGTGGAGTGCAATAGAGATTGCGTCATCTGTGGTTCTGTTGGGGCAGTATTCGAATTGGAGTGGGTCTAGGGTTTCTGTGTTTATGATGCTGTTGTGAGCCATGACCAGCCTTTTAAAGCACTTCATGGCTACAGATGTGAGTGATACGGGTCGGTAGTCATTTAGGCAGGTTACCATGGCATTCTTGGGTACAGGGACTATGGTGGTCTGCTTGAAACATGTAGGTATTACAGACTGGGTCAGGGAGAGTTTGAAAATGTCAGTGTTGACACTTGCCAGTAGGTCAGCGCATGCTCTGAGTACCCGTCCTGGTAAACCGTCTGGACCTGTGGCCTTGTGAATGTTAACCTGTTTAAAGATCTTACTCACATTGGCTACTGAGAGCATGATCATACACTTGTTCCAGATCATTGCCTCAAAGCGTGCATAGAAGTCATTTAGCACGTCTGGTAGGCTCGTGTCACTGGGCAGTTCACGGCTGGGCTTCCCTTTTTCTAGTCCGTAATAGTTTGCAAGCCGTGCCACATCCGACGAGCATCAGAGCCGGTGTAGTCATCTGACCACTTCCGTATTGAGTGAGTCACTGGTACTTCCTGTTTTAGTTTTTGCATGTAAGCAGGAATCAGGAGGATAGATAGCCATGGTTGGGCCTGGCTCCCCAGTGGGGGGGGCCTATGCTCTCCAGGCCCATCCATGGCTGCGCCCCTGCCCAGTCATGTGAAATCCATAGATTAGGGCTTAATGAATTGATTTCAATTGACTGATTTTTGGACAAAAAATGTGCTTTTCTTTCAGAAACAAGGACATTTCTAAGTGACCCCAAACTTTTGAACGGTAGTGTAGATCTGGATGGCCTGCTTCGAGATGCTATGTAGTAGTCGATCACGATCTCAGCACTTTTGCATCAACTTTTTGGGGGAAATTCTAATGACGATTACCAGAGCAGTGGTTTAACAATGCTGTTAGTGTTAAATTACAGATGTGGAAACAGGAATTTGACAGGATTCCATGGGATGTTTTAAAGAGCAAACTCTCTGTGGGTGCCCCAAGTGTGGCCTATAAAATGACACCCACTGGCCTGAACGGGCTATATGCTTTCCATTAATGTTGTTTTGATGTGCCGGTCTGATTTCATAAATGTGTTCTACCTGCCCAAATATAGTAGTTGAGAGCTATACTTTGCTACTGGCTGAGGAAGGTGGTGATATTGGGTCTCAAGAAGCTGTCTGTTTCGGCATCAGGATGAAGGATGGTGTGATATGGGAGGTATTCCAGCAGAGGAAACTATTATCTATCCTCAGCTTGCATTATCATAATTATCCTTTACTTTAATGTTTCACCCAGATTTATTTTATTTATTATTTATTTTTATTTCACCTTAATTTAACCAGGTCGGCCAGTTAAGAACACGTTCTCATTTACAACTGTGACATGGCCAAGATAAAGCAAAGCAGTGCAACAAAAACAACAACACAGAGTTACACATAAACAAACAGTCAATAACGCAAAATAAAATAAAAATAGAAAAATCTATGTACAGTGTGTGCAAATGTAGAAGAGTAGGGAGGTAGGCAATAAACAGGCCCTAGAGGCAAAAATAATTACAATTTAGCATTAATACTGGAGTGATAGATGTGCAGATGATGATGTGCAAGTAGAGATACTGGGGTGCAAAAGAGGGTAGTCGGGGGGGGGGGGGGTAAGTAATAATATGGAGATGAGGTAGTCGGGTGTGCTATTTACAGATTGGCTATGTACAGGTACAGTGATAAGCTGCTCTGACAGATGATGCTGAAAGAAGTCAACAAATGAGAGTGCCTGGGGAATGGGAGTGGTGCTGGGGGCTGCCGGGCCTGGATTAACCTCTACATCACCAGAATAAACAGAGGAACAGAGGAGGAGTAGGATAAGAGTACGGCTAAAGGCTAAAAAAACTGGTCGTCTAGTGCATTCGGAACAGAGAGTAAAAGAATAGATTCAAGGCATAATGTACAGACAAGGGTATGGTAGGATGTGAGTACAGTCGAGGTAAGCCTAGGCATTGAGTGACGATGAGAGAGGTTTTGTCTCTAGAGGCACCATTTAAGCCAGGTGCGGTCACCGCATGTGTGGGGGGTGGAACATAAGGTATATTGAGCAGGGCTGGAGGCTCTACAGTGAAATAAGGCAAAAATTACTAACCAAAACAGCAATAGAAAAGGCATATTGACATTAGGGAGAGGAATGTGTAGCTGAGTGATCATAGGGTCCAGTGAGTAGCTACGCGAGCTGGAGGCACAGAGATTCAGACAGCTATTTATTTATTTGACCTTTATTTAACGAGGCAAGTTAGTTAAGAACAAATTCTTATTTTCAATGACGGCCTAGGAACAATGGGTTAACTGCCTTGTTCAGGGGCAGAACAACAGATTTTTTACCTTGTCAGCTCAAGGATTCGATCTTGCAACCTTTCATTTACAAGTCCAACGCTCTAACCACTAGGCTACCTGCCACCCCAGCTAGCAGGCCAGGTCTAGCAGCAGACTGGCCTCAGGGGGACGTCGCAACAAGAGTCTGTTGAAACCCCCTCGGGCGGTTACATCGGCAGACCAGTTGTGATAGATTGGCAGGGCTCCGTGTCGGCAGCAAAGTGTCCAGGCCAATTGGCAGAAGAGGTATTGAAGCCCAAGAATTATCTGATGGAATTCTTTGGCTAGCCGGGAGAAGGGCCTAGCTCGAGGCTAGCTCCAGGCTAACTGGCGCTTGCTTCAGGACAGAAATCCCCTCGGATGGTCACGTCGGTAGACCAGTCGTGATGGATCGGTGAGGGTCCAGGCCAATTGGCAAAAGAGGTAATTGAAGCCCAGGGATTGCTTGATGGAATCCCTTTAGCTAGCCGGGAGATGGGCATAGTTCGAGGCTAGCTCCAGGCTAACTACTAGCTAGTAGCTAGTTAGCTGGCTAGCTTCAGAAGGGGGTTCCGGTTCAAAAGTGTAAAAATAGCAGATTCATACCACATTGGGTGAGGCGGGTTGCAGGAGAGTATGTTTAGTCTGTAGATGGAAAATGAGATAAAAAAAATATTAAAAAATATATAAGAAATATAAACGAAGAAAAAACATATATACAGGGACGGGACAAGACAATCAAAATAGACATCCCCACTGCTATGCCATCTTGGATTAGGACACTTTAAGAAGAGGGCCATGTTCCAACTGCCAGATCTACTTCTGCTCCCCAATGTCCAGAGCGATCAGAAAACTACCACAATTGATTTGAATGATTTATTACAATAGGGATTTGTTCTTGGTTAGTTCCTGGGAGTGCTGTTATGTGTGTTCAAGTTGAACTGATGTTGGGGAGTATGGGGGCTCTTTCAGGTTTGTGTGGGAGAGAGGAGGGAAGGGAGAGAAGGATGCAGGAGTCAGGACCAGACCTGAGACAGCCGGCCAGCCAGTCAGCCAGAGCTTTACAGGGTTGAGGCAGTGACATGTGTGTCAGGTCCACCAGGCAGGCTGGGGGTGGTGTCTGGGGGGGTTACAGCATGAGTGTGGTGGGGTAGCTGGCTCTGGAAACAGACTCTAATAACATGTTTCCATGTGTCACTTCAGTGGAGGTGAGACAAGGGCCAGGACATGGCAGAGGAGCCGTTTCCATGTTTGTGCCTGCCAGCTTGGGTTAGACCCTCAGGAGTCTGAGTAGCGCTGGTTGGGGCTGTTTTGGGATATCAAGCCTCCGAGGGTTTTAGCCTAACCTAATTTAGTTACCACTGCAGAATTGGGTGGACAATCTGTCAGTCAGAGTGGCCTGAAATAACCTCTGGACCCCTTCCCTCTCTGTTGAGTGGCTGTGATGGCCAGGCTTATCTCTCCACTGCCCAGAATTACGTGGCTGTGGACTAGCACATTAGCAAGGGAGAGTTTAGAGAGATCTGATTACAGCTCAAAATGGATTTTGGCGTTGTGTAGAACTGGAAAAGTGTGAAACATCTCATGATGTAAGTTGCGTTACTGTGAGTTTGTCTGATATTGTGGTTTTGAGGAGATTTCAGTGATGAGCTATGACTCAGGTATGCAGTTGTGATACTCCTCGATTGCTCACCTACTTGAACTCTCGCCCACTGCCAAGGCACAGGAATTAACCCCCACCCTGAAGGCTCAGGAATTAACACCCACCCTGAAGGCACAGGAATTAACCCCCACCCTGAAGGCACAGGAATTAACACCCACCCTGGAAGCACAGGAATTAACACCCACCCTGGAAGCACAGGAATTAACACCCACCCTGAAGGCACAGAAATTAACACCCTCCCTGGAGGCACAGGAATTAACACCCGCCCTGAAGGCACAGGAATTAACACCCACCCTGGAGACACAGGAATCAACACCCACCCTGAAGGCACAGGAATTAACACCCACCATGAAGGCACAGGAATTAACCCCCACCCTGAAGGCACAGGAATTAACACCCACCCTGGAGACACAGGAATTAACACCCACCCTGAAGGCACAGGAATGAACACCCACCCTGAAGGCACAGGAATTAACACCCACCCTGAATGGTACAGGAATTAACACCCACCCTGAATGGTACAGGAATTAACACCCACCCTGAATGGTACAGGAATTAACCCCCACCCTGAAGGCACTGGAATTAACACCCACCCTGAATGGTACAGGAATTAACACCCACCCTGAAGGCACTGGAATTAACACCCACCCTGAATGGTACAGGAATTAACACCCACCCTGAATGGTACAGGAATGAACACCAACGAAGGCACGGGAATTAACACCTACCCTGAAAGCACAGGAATTAACACCCACCCTGAAGCACAGGAATTAACACCCTCCCTGACTCTTGTAACCCTGGGAGTTCATAGTGTTATAATGGGTCCTTCAATGGGTTATGAGGCATGGAGCTACAGTATATCTGTCTCTGCTATGAGAAATATATAGTTTTCCTCCTGTGTGTGGCTTAGTTGATGCTTTATCACGCTCTACTTATCAAGGTACAAGGCGAGACCCAAATGCGGACACAGGAGACAGATGGTTGGAGTCTTACAATGTTTGTTAATCCAAAGGGGTAGGCAAGAGAATGGTCATGGACAGGCAAAAAGGTCAAAAACCAGATCAGAGTCTAGGAGGTACAGAGTGGCAGACAGCTCGTGTTCAAGGCAGGCAGAATGGTCAGGCCGGCGGGTACAAAGTCCAGAAACAGGTAAGGGTCAAAACCGGGAGGACTAGAAGAAGGAGAATGCAAAAAGCAGGAGAACGGGAAAAACACTGGTTGACTTGGAAACGTACAAGACGAACTGGCACAGAGAGACAGGAAACACAGGGATAAATACACTGGGGAAAATAAGCGACACCTGGAGGGGGTGGAGACAATAACAAGAACAGGTGAAACAGATCAGGGCGTGACACTACTTAGATAAGACGGAGCTACTGATGGGAACCTTCTATGATGTAATGCTATGATGTAATAGCCCATACAAACGCATTGAATAACAGATTCACTACATGGAACAAGAGATAGTCCTTGAAAAAAATCAAGGAAGATTGTTCTGTGAGATATAATAAAAGGAAACAGGAAACATAAATATTTATTTTTTACTTGTGTTCAACCTCTTATTTTTGGCACTCAGTCTCCATATATGCAGTGCATGCTGTCACCCCCATGCTTCCCCATAGGGATGGTCACTGGTTTTCTCCAGATGTGACGCTTGGCATTCAGGCCAAAGAGTTTAATCTTGGTTTTATCAGACCAGAGAATCTTGTTTCTCATGGTCTGAGAGTCCTTTAGGTGCCTTTTGGCAAACTGTCTGGCCACTCTCCCATAAAAGCCTGATTGGTGGAGTGCTGCAGAGATGGTTGTCCTTCTGGAAGATTCTCCCATCTCCACAGAGGAACTCTGGAGCTCCCTGACCAAGGCCCTTCTCCCCCGATTGCTCAGTTTGGCTGGGAGTCCAGCTCTAGGAAGAGTCTTGGTGGTTCCGAACTTCTTCCATTTAAGAGTGATGGAGGCCGCTCTGTTCTTGGGGACCTTCAATGCTGCAGACATTTTTTGGTACCCTTCCCCAGATCTGTGCCTTGACACAATCCTGTCTTGGAGATTTTCTGACAATTCCTTCGACCTCATGGCATGGTTTTTGCTCTGACATGCATTGTCAACTATGGGACCTTATATAGACAGGTGTAGAAACATCTCAAGGATCAGTGGTAACAGGATGCACCTGAACTCATTTTCGAGTCACGTAGCAAAGGGTCTGAATACTCATGTAAATAAAGTGTTTCTGGTTTTTTGTTTTATAAATTTGCAAAAATGTCTACAAAACAGTTTTCGCTTTGTCATTATGGGGTACTATGTGTAGATTGATGATGGACAAAAAAAAATGTCATAAATTTTAGAATGAGGCTGTAATGTAACAAAATGTGGAAAAAGCCAAGGGGTCTGAATACTTTCCTAATGCACTGTACTTTCATGAATTTTTTAAACTGGTACCGGGGACCTTCAGACGAGTCTTGTGAGGCCTGTGGGCGTCATATTAAAACAACCGACATGTACGTGTTCGTGAGAGTCTCACCTTTCCACAGAGGGGACATATTAGTTTGTAGGCAAAACTGTTTGGATGCTAGAGGCGATTTTGTGAGAAGACCAATTTTTGTGATGTCTCATGGTCTGACAAACACCGCTCAAGCTCTGTCATTTTACACCACAGATGCAGAAGTACGACATGCGGTGGATTAAGACGCATCAGATGCAAAACATAATATATCTCTGTCTTAAACTGACAGATTTTTATGGTGATTTTTTTATTATGCTAATTAGATTTCCATGGTGGAGAAGAAATTGACTATAGGGCACCTATACAGGTATGAATTACTGAAGTAAGTGTAAGCTGTAAGCTGTTGAAGCACCCACATGATGACAGATGATTAATAGCCACAAGGTCGAAGGTTAAAGCAGAACCATTTTAATGAACCCAGGCCGGCCACCAACAACATGGTGAAACATGGATGAAATAAATGCAGAACGAGGGATGAAGTCATATTATTGTACAAGCCATCTAGGAAATGTCCTATAACAGAAAACATCAATCAACATTCAGATGGGGAGTGGAGAGGGGAGACCCAGGGAACATGAGGAGTGGAGGGGAGACTTAGAGGGACATGGGGAGACTTGGGGAGTGGAGAGAACCTGTCCAGACTGGAGAGAACCTGTCCTGCCCTGAACCAGACTAAAAAGGAAGGTACTCCTGAGTGTAGATTACCTCCCTCCTTTTGTTGGTGTTTTCTTCCCCTAAGGAGGAATGGTACCGGGCTGGGTGTGGAGCTGAGAGGCTCTCAGGGAACTGCAGCTTGGAGGCTGCACGCCTCTTACCTGCGCCAAGCGACGTTTTGGGTTTCTGGTGTGGAGAATCTGCAATGGCATCCTATGTGATTTAGCAGTGACTTCCTAATTTGTGATAGGCTAGGTTTTCAATTGTGTGTTAATAATACACCAATGCCACATGCATGTAATCATCAGGTTCTCAGAATCTGATGAAGACTTTGGCTAGAGGGAGGGGCTCGGAAATTATTGACCAGGATAATTATATAATTTTTTATCAATAGAAATGCTCAGAGAAAGAAATTTTGTTTAACAAGTAATACTTTTTTTCTAAATAAGGTAGGGGTCAAAATGATTGACAATCCTGAAGATTCGTATAAATAAAGTAGTCAAACGTTTCGTATTTGGTCCTATATTCCTAGCATGAAATGACTACACCAAGTTTGTGACTCTACAAAGTTGTTGGATGCATTTGTTTCGGTTGTGTTTCAGATTATTTTGTGCTTTTCATCCATATTTTATGAGTAAAAGACAAATGGCTCTGATATCATATCCACTAACGATGGGAAAAATCACAAAGGGAAGGAATAAAAAAATAAAGAGAAAGAGCAAGAGAAAGAGCAGGAGAGCTGTCCTCCAATTCATGGCAGCGGAGAGATAAAAAGAGTGAAGAAAATCTGCTTCCTCTCAGAGTGGGATCCAGGGGCGGCTGGGCCAGTAACCAGAAAGTTGCTGGTTTGAATCCCCGAGCTGACTAGGTGAAAAATCTGTCAATGTGCCCTTGAGCAAGGCACTTAACCCTCATTGCTCCTGTAAGTCACTCTGGATAAGAGTGTCTGCTAACTGAGATAAATGTAAACCAAACAGGGCTTAAAGATTTACATTTACATTTTAGTCATTTAGCAGACACTCTTATCCAGAGCAACTTACAGTAGTGAATGCATACATTTCATACATTTTATTTATTAATTTTTTTCTGTGCTGGCCCCCCGTGGGAATCGAACCCACAACCCTGGTGTTGCAAACACCATGCTCTACCAACTGAGCTACAGGGAAGGCTGGAGGCAGGGGCAGAGAGTGGCTGAGATAAACTCCACCATAATTTTGGGGTATTTGTTTCATTAGTCCATTGTTGACATATGATGCAAAAAGTATCATATGGGGATGATTTCGGTATTTTGAAAGTTACATATCTTGAAAACTTGGTACTATGTCAACAATGGACTAATAAAGCAAATACCAAAATATAGTTTTTGAGTGGAGTTTTCCTTTAATGTGGTTTTTCTCTAGTGGTTGCACCATGGGCCCAAAGCCAAGCACCTGGGAACCTCCTGGGGCTCAGCCACTCTCAGCCACTCTCTGCCCCTGCCTCCATCCTGATTGAGCCCTGTCTATTACTCCCATATTTCCTTTCCTTTATCTCAATCTCCTTCTCACTAAATTCTTCCCCGCCTCATCTGGAGCAGGTGCTTTCAATTACGCCAGGCTCGGCGACGCCTTTGTAGTAGAAGACCCAGGTTGGGAGATGGCGGATCAGCGATAAGCCCAACTGTGGCACTCCTGCAAGGGAAGCCTCCCAGTGATCCGTATTACCGGCATGGCGTGGCTCTGGCTCAGCTCGTTGGGGAAACACTAGCCCTGTGCCTGCTGCAGCGCATTAGGCACCCGCTGCTCACAGTCAGGGAGACAGATATGGATGGGGCGATATCAGATCCATGGTGGACTCGTGGTGGTACTTGAAATCCAAACGGGAGGGAAACAGTGGCACAAGGCCCAAGATGTTTGTAATCATAGCTGGAGATAAGGAGATAACATCTGACCGATTGCAGTGGGGGTAGTATAGTGGGGGTAGTATAGTGTGGGTAGTATAGTATAACTGTACCAGAGGCCGATAAAGCTTTGGAATGATTATGGAGGATCATGTGATGCTCGGTAACTGGTCAGTGCTAGGCTAGCCATGCAGAGAGTTGGGATTTAGGGGGACTTGGTCAGGAGACTGAAAGCTCCTTGTTGTCTTCAGGCTGGAGGTGTTGTAGGTCTAGCGGCATAATAGAGGGGCAGACAGAGACAAAGCCCTGGCACAATACAGCCAGTGGAGCTGAAACGGCCCCAGCCGCCCAGGGTATTACAGATATTTAGAGCCGCTAGGGAAAGTATTTGAACCGCTCCGCAGTTTGGTTAGCAGCGCTTTGGATCCAGCGCGATTTATCACCGTTTTGATTGCCCTTTCTGTTGTTGGGGCTGGCGGTGTTTTCACTGGGTGTGAGGAATGTGTGGCTGGAATGTATTGACGTTACTGTAAAGCCCAACACGCATCTCGTAGTCAGCACCTCCATCTCCTGGTCAGCACCTCTATCTCCTGGTCAACACCTCCACCTCCTAGTCAGCACCTCCATCTCCTAGTCAGCACCTCCATCTCCTAGTCAGCACCTCCATCTCCTAGTCAGCATCTCCATCTCCTAATCAGCACCTCCATCTCCTAGTCAACACCTCCATGTCCTAGTCAGCCCCTCCATCTCCTGGTCAGCACCTCCATCTGCTAGTCAGCATCTCCATCTCCTAGTCAGCATCTCCATCTCCTAGTCAGCATCTCCATCTCCTAGTCAGCACCCCATCTCCTAGTCAACACATCCATCTCCTAGTCAGCACCCCATCTATCTCCTAGTCAACACCTCCATCTCCTGGTCAACACCTCCATCTCCTGGTCAACACCTCCACCTCCTAGTCAACACCTCCATCTCCTGGTCAACACCTCCATCTCCTGGTCAACACCTCCATCTCCTGGTCAACACCTCCATCTCCTAGTCAACACCTCCATCTCCTAGTCAATACCTCCATCTCCTAGTCAACACCTCCATCTCCTGGTCAATACCTACATCTCCTAGTCAATACCTCCATCTCGTAGTCAGCACCTCCATCTCCTGGTCAACACCTCCATCTCCTGGTCAATACCTACATCTCCTAGTCAATACCTACATCTCCTAGTCAGCATCTCCATCTCCTAGTCAACACCTCCACCTCCTAGTCAACACCTCCATCTCCTGGTCAACACCTCCATCTCCTGGTCAACACCTCCATCTCCTGGTCAACACCTCCACCTCCTAGTCAACACCTCCATCTCCTGGTCAACACCTCCACCTCCTAGTCAACACCTCCATCTCCTAGTCAACACCTCCATCTCCTGGTCAACACCTCCATCTCCTGGTCAACACCTCCACCTCCTAGTCAACACCTCCATCTCCTAGTCAGCACCCCATCTCCTAGTCAACACCTCCATCTCCTAGTCAGCACCCCATCTCCTAGTCAACACCTCCATCTCCTGGTCAACACCTCCATCTCCTGGTCAACACCTCCATCTCCTAGTCAACACCTCCACCTCCTAGTCAACACCTCCATCTCCTGGTCAACACCTCCATCTCCTGGTCAACACCTCCATCTCCTCATCTCCTGGTCAACACCTCCATCTCCTGGTCAACACCTCCATCTCCTAGTCAACACCTCCATCTCCTGGTCAACACCTCCATCTCGTAGTCAGCACCTCCATCTCCTGGTCAACACCTCCATCTCCTGGTCAATACCTACATCTCCTAGTCAATACCTACATCTCCTAGTCAACACCTCCATCTCCTAGTCAATACCTCCATCTCCTAGTCAGCACCTCCATCTTGGCCAGAGATGGCAAAGAATGAGATGGCAAAGAACGTAGCCGTCAGGGGCTGCCAGATGCCTTGCAGCAGAAACCCTTATAGACCTATCAGACGCCCAACACCACCACCTCTGATTAGGCTGCACTACAGAGGGAGGAAGGTGACATTCCTTAAAGATATAGGATCTTCATTTGATCACCCTGTTGCAGGAGTACTTTCCTGCGGTATAGGACATTTAAAACGTGTATGAGGTTTAAAAAGGCTTCTGAAGTTTGTAATTTCCAATTTGAAATTCCCTTAAAATGTATCAACCCCTACAAAAATGTCCATTAATAATTCACATTTCCTGTTGCTGGAGAATTATTTTCCTGCTGTGGCAACCTGACTCAAATGAAGATCCTACATCTGTAGTAGCATTGTGTTATGCAGTAAGCATGTGGTTTCCCCTTGATCTTGAACAAAGATTTTCCCATGTATCAAACCCAGACAGAAGCAGAGAACCCACTTGTTGCACGCTCTCTCTGTCCAAGGTTTGACATGTTTTTTATAGATCTGCTATAAACAGACAGATGTTTTGCAGAAGCCGGTCACCTGGGATTCAAACTTGGAAATCTTTGGAGGATACATAAGATCACGATGAAAATAATGGCTTCCATCCTATTGCACATAATTTAACATCAGCATCCAATCATCTAAAGGTCTTGATTTTTCCTCCTTCCCTCCCCCTCCCACCAATCAGGATCATTCCCCCTGACCTCAGGGTTAGAGGAGGAACAGGAAGAGACTCAGGTGCAATGTGGAGGCCAGATGACCCCTAGGACTAAATACAGTGAAGGAAAAAAGTATTTGATCCCCTGCTGATTTTGTACATTTGCCCAGTGACAAAGAAATGATCAGTCTATAATTTTAATGGTAGGTTTATTTGAACAGTGAGACAGAATAACAAAAAAAAATCCAGAAAAACACATGTCAAAAATGTTATAAATTGATTTGCATTTTAATGAGGGAAATAAGTATTTGACCCCTCTGCAAAACATGACTTAGTACTTGGTGGCAAAACCCTTGTTGGCAATCAGAGGTCAGACGTTTCTTGTAGTTGGCCACCAGGTTCGCACACATCTCAGGAGGGATTTTGTCCCACTCCTCTTTGCAGATCTTCTCTAAGTCATTAAGGTTGAGGCTGACGTTTGGCAACTCGAACCTTCAGCTCCCTCCACAGATTTTCTATGGGATTAAGGTCTGGAGACTGGCTAGGCCACTCCAGGACCTTAATGTGCTTCTTCTTGAGCCACTCCTTTGTTGCCTTGGCCGTGTGTTTTGGGTCATTGTCATGTCCACGACCCATTTTCAATGCCCTGGCTGAGGGAAGGAGGTTCTCACCCAAAATTTGACGGTACATGGCCCCGTCCATCGTCCCTTTGATGCGGTGAAGTTGTCCTGTCCCCTTAGCAGAAAAACACCCCCAAAGCATAATGTTTCCACCTCCAGGTTTGATGGTGGGGATGGTGTTTATTACGTTCTCCCCTCGGGTGTAGCTGGTCTGAGGAGGAGACGTAAATGCCTGGGCCTAAACACACAGGGTAAACCAGATGAAAGGTAAGAAATGTGGGGTGTAATGAGCAAAAATAATCAGACCATAACCAGAACTCAATTTTAGCCCTCAGGGGATGTTTAGTAAAGTAATTAAATAAACAATATAAAACACCCATAAAGAATCAGTAAGAAAACAGACTAACAACCACAACCAGGGAAGGTAAGAGAAGGGAATGTTTGGGATCGGGGTCCAAGTAATGAAAATAAACAAAAAGGTCCCTCCTCTTCTACATACCTAATCCTTCCTAACACTCTAAACCCTAGCCCACTGTCCTACCTGGTTCCAAGAAAATACAAGGGTGACACCCGCCCGGCTAACCTAGTGTATAAAACATTGGGTTATCTACGTGGGAATGTACACCCATGGGCAGATCTACCTTTTCCCTTCTCTAGGACCTAGGTAGGGTGGAGTACATCAGGAGGACAGGCTGTAAAACAAACAAGGATAAATTAAATCAACAAATCATCAACTAGCCAAAAAAAACAAGTGTTTCCCCCCCCTCCTCCCCTCTCTTTTCACACGACAAACAGATATCCTCTCTTCAATCAGCTACAGCCACGCCCACCATCATCAGCCTCAACTAGGTACACCTGTAATGCCTAGGACACAAACACACTAACATGGGAAAATGGGGAGCAAGAAAAACGTAACACGTAACACACCCCCCCAAAAAAGAGTAAACCCCTGGGTTTATGATAAAGCCCTAACATATATATATTTGTTTATAATACCAACTACTTACAACACCCCCTAGTTGGCAATGCCTTGTTCTATTATTATTATTATTATTATTATTTTATATTGAACTAGGCACGGGACAAAGCATCTGAAACTACGTTTCTAAATTATAACCCTGTATAACCAACACATAAGACGTTGGTTGTGGTTATACATGCGGCTCAAGAAAGTTAAAGGGTTGTGTGTATACCACAACAGGCAACACACTGGAGCCAACATAAAGCTCAAAATTGTAGGGCAAATAACAGCGCCAGGGTCTCCTGTTCGATAGTGGAATAACGTGACTGACAGCTGTTGAATTTACGCGAGAAGTAGCAAACTGGGTGATCTAGAGTAGACCATCGTGTTCCTGTAATAGTACAGCACCTGCACCCACTGAACTGGCATCCACCTCCAACTTAAATGGTTTCTGGAAATCAGGGGCAGAAAGAACAGGAGAAGTACACAATAGTGCTTTTACAGAGTCAAAAGCAGATTGACACTCAGCGGTCCACTCAAAGGACACTAAAGGACTGAGTAACCTAGTCATTGGGGCTACAACAGTTGAGAAATTCCTACAAAATGTACGATAATAACCCGTCATGCCTAAGAATCTACGTAATTCTCGTCGAGTGGCAGGGGCAGGAAAACGGGGGATAGCTTCCACCTTAGCTGTTACGGTACTCACCTGACCCCGACCCACCTGACCCCGACCCACCTCTTTACCCAAATATGTAACAGTAGCCTTTCCAAACTCACATTTGGCTAAGTTAAGGGTCAAAGAAGCGTTGGCCAAGCGTGCAAATACAGCCCTCAATGTGCTCAAGCCAGGTTGTCAAATGAACAACCAGGTCATCCAGATATGCGGTACAATCAGGAACATCAGCCAATACAATATTTACCAAACGTTGAAACGTGGCCGGAGCATTCCACATTCCAAAAGCCATCACTGTGTACTGGCAGAAACTGTCAGGAGTTACAAAAGCAGACACCTCAGAGGCACGAGGGGTTAAAGGCACCTGCCAATAACCTTTTAACAAGTCAAGCGTAGTAACATACGCAGCCGATCCAATGGTGTCTATACAGTCATCCATGCGAGGTAAAGGGAATGAGTCAGGTATAGTAACATTATTCACTTTCCTGTAGTCAGTGCAAAACCTTTGAGTCCCGTCAGGCTTTGGAATCAGCAGACAGGGGGAACTCCAAGGACTGCCACTGGGGATTGCCATCTTATTTTCTAGTAAATAAGTTACCTCTTTCTTCATCACTCCTCTCTTGATTGAATTCACACGATAAGGGTGCTGTTTGATTGGAGCAGCATCACCTACATTTATATCATGTTTCAACACATTGGTATGACTGGGAACATCCTGAAAGAGACTCGGAAAATCAGTGATTAGTAACTCAATATCAGCCCTCTGCTGATCATTCAAATGCAACAAATGGGTTGGGAGAGACGCCACCATCTCCGAATTACACAAACGAGCACACTGCTCAGGAGTATTCCGCATCACCAAACCGTCCTCATCATTTATGCTGACTCCTGAGGTCATAGGCAGCATTCCTCCTCCTCCAAACACGGCGAGTTGAGTTGATGCCAAAGAGCTCCATTTTGGTCTCATCTGACCACAACACTTTCACCCAGTTGTCCTCTGAATCATTCAGATGTTCATTGGCAAACTTCAGACGGGCATGTATATGTGCTTTCTTGAGCGGGGGGACCTTGCGGGCGCTGCTGGATTTCAGTCCTTCACGGCGTAGTGTGTTACCAATTGTTTTCTTGGTGACTATGGTCCCAGCTGCCTTGAGATCATTGACAAGATCCTCCCGTGTAGTTCTGGGCTGATTCCTCACCGCTTTCATGATCATTGCAACTCCACGAGGTGAGATCTTGCATGGAGTCCCAGGCCGAGGGAGATTGACAGTTCTTTTGTGTTTCTTCCATTTGCGAATAATCGCACTAACTGTTGTCACCTTCTCACCAAGCTGCTTGGCGATGGTCTTGTAGCCCATTCCAGCCTTGTGTAGGTCTACAATCTTGTCCCTGACATCCTTGGAGAGCTCTTTGGTCTTGGCCATGTTGGAGAGTTTGGAATCTGATTGATTGTTTGCTTCTGTGGACAGGTGTCTTTTATACAGGTAACAAACTGAGATTAGGAGCACTCCCTTTAAGAGTGTGCTCCTAATCTCAGCTCGTTACCTGTATAAAAGACACCTGGGAGCCAGAAATCTTTCTGATTGAGAGGGGGTCAAATACTTATTTCCCTCATTAAAATGCAAATCAATTTATAACATTTTTGACATGCGTTTTTCTGGATTTTTTTGTTGTTATTCTGTCTCTCACTGTTCAAATAAACCTACCATTAAAATTATAGACTGATCATTTCTTTGTCAGTGGGCAAACGTACAAAATCAGCAGGGGATCAAATACTTTTTTCCCTCACTGTACACACACACATGCACGAGGACCAGGTGGTTTCTTACTCCTCATCCAACCCTACAGGGAAGAGAGATGACATTGCTATTCCTCAGTAGGTTATTTATCATGCTGTCACCTCCAACTGCGGCCGTTATAAATCAGGAAACATGGTCTTCGGAGGATCTCCATTGAGGTTCCTTTAATCTCACCCCCTCTTTTAACCAATTAAACTGTCCCGCACCATGGCAGTGAGGAGTCCCAGTCCCAGCGCTCGGCTACTGCTGCTTCAACTAACCACACCTGCTTTAACTTACTAGGAGTAACCTGGCAGGCCACCACAGCAGACCAGTCACCAGAGTGGTTCTCTTTAAGGAGCCAGAGATGGGAAACGAGCGCAGTGCCAAGTATCCTAGTTCAGAGTGTGACCATTACTTTTTATAGGGGGCTTTTTTCATTATATTTTGTCCAGATTGCGCCAATGTTTGTCTTGAGGTCCGGGTACGTCTTGTTGTTTTCTACAAATGAGCCTGTAAACTGAAGCACATAAAGCAGGTCGTCAGTGTCTGTTTTTTCTTCTGGTGCCAAGGCTGGATGTCTGACACCATTAAATATCAATGGAGCGCTCTGAATCAAAGTGGAGCAAAGACGTTGATGAAATAGGCACATGTGAGCTATACCATGTGTTTCTGTGTGTGTGAGATAGATGGCGAATAAGCAAAATTGTCTAAAAGGGGCATTAAACGTTTCAATAATGAGCACGCTTTTGACAGAAAAGGAAACCTATTTTGCATGTGGCTTATTACATTTAGATGAACTTCCCTTTTACAGGGGGGATTTGAGGAGATTCATTATATGTTTCAAAGCAATGTTAGCGAAAATGTGCCTTGAGTAAGACAAGAAAAAACATACATTTCAACTTTACAAAGCGCAGACCAATGTAATTTCTTGGTTTCTCAAGCACAATCCAAACTAAATTATAGGTTGTAGTACAATAAATGATAGCCATTGGTAACAGGGGGATTATTATTTTTGAGAAGGAGTCAAATGTAATTTAATTAAGACTTGAGAAGAAATTAAGCAATATTTCTATGTTGGGTTATTGAAAAACAACACAGGAGAAAGGCTTACAGCTTTAACAGTATGCAGGCATTTGTAAAATTGTTTACTTTTGCTCGCCCGCTCTATATTAATTAGGAAATGGCACACGGCTTGTAAAGAGAGAGGCGGAAGATGAAAAGCAATGAGTGGGAGAAAGATACAGGATCACCAGGATAAGGCCAGTTGTTAATACAGGATCACTTGGATAATGGCAGTTATTAATACAGGATCACCAGGATAAGGCCAGTGATTAATACATGATCACCAGGATAAGGCCAGTGATTAATACATGATCACCAGGATAAGGCCAGTGATTAATACAGGATCACCAGAATAAGGCCAGTGATTAATACATGATCACCAGGATAAGGTCAGTGATTAATACAGGATCACCAGGATAAGGCCGGTGACTAATACAGGATTACCAGGATAAAGCCAGTTATTAATACAGGATAACCAGGATAATGAGAGTTATTATTACTGGATCAGCAGGATAAGGCCAGTGATTAATACAGGATGCCTAGGATAAGGCCAGTGATTAATACAGGATCAGCAGGATAAGGCCAGCGATTAATACATGATCACTAGGATAATATCAGTGATTAATACATGATCACCAGGATAAGGCCAGTGATTAATACATGATCACCAGGATAATATCAGTGATTAATACAGGATCACCAGGATAAGGCCAGTGATTAATACATGATCACTAGGATAATATCAGCGATTAATACATGATCACCAGGATAAGGCCAGTGATTAATACATGATCGCCAGGATAATATCAGCGATTAATACAGGATCACCAGGATAAGGCCGGTGATTAATACATGATCACTAGGATAATATCAGCGATTAATACAGGATCACCAGGATAAGGCCAGTGATTAATACATGATCGCCAGGATAATATCAGAGATTAATACATGATCACCAGGATAAGGCCAGTGATTAATACAGGATCACCAGAATAAGGCCAGTGATTAATACATGATCACCAGGATAAGGTCAGTGATTAATACAGGATCACCAGGATAAGGCCGGTGACTAATACAGGATTACCAGGATAAAGCCAGTTATTAATACAGGATAACCAGGATAATGAGAGTTATTATTACTGGATCAGCAGGATAAGGCCAGTGATTAATACAGGATGCCTAGGATAAGGCCAGTGATTAATACAGGATCAGCAGGATAAGGCCAGCGATTAATACATGATCACTAGGATAATATCAGTGATTAATACATGATCACCAGGATAAGGCCAGTGATTAATACATGATCACCAGGATAATATCAGTGATTAATACAGGATCACCAGGATAAGGCCAGTGATTAATACATGATCACTAGGATAATATCAGCGATTAATACATGATCACCAGGATAAGGCCAGTGATTAATACATGATCGCCAGGATAATATCAGCGATTAATACAGGATCACCAGGATAAGGCCGGTGATTAATACATGATCACTAGGATAATATCAGCGATTAATACAGGATCACCAGGATAAGGCCAGTGATTAATACATGATCGCCAGGATAATATCAGAGATTAATACAGGATCACCAGGATAAGGCCAGTGATTAATACATGATCGCCAGGATAATATCAGAGATTAATACAGGATCACCAGGATAAGGCCAGTGATTAGTCTTACTTTGACTAACTGTTGGGAATTCCATCAAAAGTTTTTTAATTGCAAGCCACAATTTTCCCAACGCTTACCTCCCTCCTCTCTCCCGATGAGGAGGTCTTGCTGGAATCTGTCTGGCCTTATCATGTGTATTGGAATGGGTTAATAAGGAACTCTACCAGTCTGGACAGAAAGAGTGCTCTCTAATGGGCGCAGGGGGTCGCAGAGTGGGCTACAGTCCCCAAATTCACCTCAGCATTCTCCTCGCAGATCAAATGGGATCAAAGAAAACAAAGGAGGAAACATGACCCTGGCAGATGGAGGTTTGTGATTTCATATCACCTAAGAAGTTAAATTACTCCCAAATCCATCAGATTGAGAATGAGCCCCTTGCAGCACTTTTTCCCCAGTGGCGTCTTCTGGTGCTGGTTACAGATAAGGGTATTCTCCTGCCTTAATTGTTTGGGGATCCACACCAAAGGGAGGTCACAGGATAACATCTTGTCTTGGGATATTTGTTGAGTATTTCAGTTATTTTTACATTTTAAATTGATTTAACTAGGCAAGTCAGTTAAGAACAAATTTTCAATGACGGCCTAGGAACAGTTGCTTAACTGCCTTGTTCAGGGGCAGAACAACAGATTTTTACCTTGTCAGCTCGGGGATTCAATCTTGCAACCTTTCGGTTACTAGTCCAACGCTCTAATCATCTTGGTGGTCAAGTCAGATTGTGAATTGTGCTGACATCAATCTCACGTCTATTACAACTTCAAATTTCCCTTTCACTAAATTACGTTCTACCGTACCATTCTATCACTTCGACTTTTCCAACGTCAACAAGGTGTATAGGCTAATAGGCTGACTACACCGCTCGCATTGTGTGCGCTCGCGTTGCAAAATAAATGTAGAAATCTATATTATTCAATTATTGCACCCACACTGCTCGCACACGCCAATGAGCGTCTGCGTTGCCAAGGGCTAAAATAGAAGTAATTCCTATTTCTGACGCAGATCGCGCTGCAAGTCCTGCCTCTCCCATCTCCTCATTGGTTTATAGAAGCAGGTACCCACGTGCCATCTCCTCATTGGTTATACCCACGTGGGTGACTGAAAGACGAACGAGGTCAGTGGCGGTAATGCACCTAATTTATGAAAGTTGCCAATCGCAATATAAAGTCAAGAGAAGAAAATGCCTAGAAGGAGGAGAGATGACTAGAAACGATTCGGTT
Organism: Salmo trutta; assembly: GCF_901001165.1. Classification (NCBI taxonomy): domain Eukaryota; kingdom Metazoa; phylum Chordata; class Actinopteri; order Salmoniformes; family Salmonidae; genus Salmo; species Salmo trutta. The sequence continues at coordinate 21,759,660 of NC_042969.1, read as the reverse complement.
GACTGTTTTATGTGTGGATTAATTGTCAGGGTAGAGGACCTTGTGCATTTCAGGTAAAATAACTCAATGTTTATATCCCAGGACAAATTAGCTAGCAAAAGGAAGCTAGCTAAATAGGACAAATTAGCTAGCAAGTGCAAGCTAGCTAGCTAAATTGCCATAAATGTTTAATGCTTTTCGACCTGCCCCCAAATTAATGTGATTGGTTCAGAGTTTGTTTTGATATTTTAATCTGCGTGTCGGGATCGCGTTTGGTGTGGGGGGACAAAATAATGTATGCACGATGGCGCACGATGGTGCACGCGCGAAGCCAGTTTGGCTTCCGTGTAAACATCATGACTCCAGGCACTTGCATAAACAGGTTAGGTTGCCATGTATATAATGATGCAGGAGGTGTACCGGATGTTACACAAGGAGCAAACATTTGGTCTGTTCAGCATCAGTAATTCAAATCAGAAGGAGCACAAAAAGAAAACATCAATGATAGTTGAGATCCAACACTGACCACTAGGCGATATCATTTCCTGAATATTATTCCCTATTCGGAAATGGTCCATTAAGACAATGGTTAACTTTAACAGAAGAACCTGGAAGAAGTAGGGAGAAATGGAATGTGTAAAGCATGTCCTGAGAGGGCCTTGGAACACAGTCAGAGAGAGAATAACCCCATCATGAGAAATACAGAACTTTAGATTGTAAAAAATAAAGACAAAGAAATACTGCAGCAGCATAACTGGGAGATCCATAGCCCTGGTGATCCTAGTCTCCTAGCCTCCTAGTCCCCTAGCCTCCTAGTCTCCTAGCCTCCTAGTCTCCTAGTCTCCTAGCCTCCTAGTCTCCTAGCCAATGGCTGCCATTGGTGTGAGATCATAATCAGCCAGACACCTGCGGAGCCGTCCCAGAAGCCTCTCCTCATGTGGGCCACATTTACAGGATCTAATTGTGGGCTCCCATGTGAGACGCTAGCCGAGGCTACACTGCTCCATCCTCTGGAGCACCGACACCTGAACCGGAAAACTGTTTTGGGGAGTTTATTTTTTAGAAATAGGATAGAATCTATTCGTTATGGCCATCGAAATGCTAGCTATTAAAATTAGATCAAATATGGCTGTATACAGAGCAGATACATAAGGATCTAGGGTTAGGGTTAGGGTTATACAATATACAGAGCAGATACATAAGGATCTAGGGTTAGGGTTAGGGTTATACAGTATACAGACCAGAGACATAAGGACCTAGGGTTAGGGTTATACAGTATACAGACCAGAGTCATAAGGATCTAGGGTTAGGGTTATACAGTATACAGACCAGAGTCATAAGGATCTAGGGTTAGGGTTATACAGTATACAGACCTAGACATAAGGACCTAGGGTTAGGGTTATACAGTATATAGAGCAGAGACATAAGGACCTAGGGTTATGGTTATACAGTATTTAGAGCAGAGACATAAGGACCTAGGAATAGGGTTAGGGTTATACAGTATACAGAGCAGAGACATATTGACCTAGGGTTAGGGTTATACAGTATTTAGAGCAGAGACATAAGGACCTAGGAATAGGGTTAGGGTTATACAGTATACAGAGCAGAGACATAAGGACCTAGGATTAGGGTTATACAGTATACAGAGCAGAGACATATGGACCTTAGGGTTTATGTTGTTATTTGACCCTCTCCCTTATAGTGACCGGAGAGGTATCGATATGAGTCCATGGGGTTAAAGGGGGAACCGTGTTTTATTCTGTTTTCCCGTCACCAGCCAGATAAAATAATTGAGTGCTGGTCTCGTGTTAAAAAACGATGGCCGTCCTCATGACCTCTGAACCCCGGAGGAGGAAGAAAGTCGACCAGTGCAAACCGGAGACGGAGAGCCTGGGAGATTCCTCAGGAAGAGTTATGTTCCAGGATACTTTCTCAGAACTTTGTTACTGAGACATTAATGCGTCAATAATCAAGTCAGATGTCATCATGAAATGTTTGCTCAGAACACCTCATAGCTCTTGTATGGTCTTCTTAACCTTCATTAGACGAGGCTGAGGGAGTGAGTAAAAACAACCACATCGTAGACTCTAGAGTTTACAGTTGAAAGTGAGGAAGGACATACTGCCTCAGGTAGTTTGCCGCTTTTAGGAAAGCAGATAACATCTGGAGCCTGTCAAGGATGAGTTCATGGTCAGAGAGGAAAAGAGAGGGAGGGAGAAGGTGGAGGGAGGGAGTGGGGGGAGACCTGGCAGAATTACTTTAATTCACATATAAGATTGAAATAACTAAAGACTAACAAGGGAAATACATGAACTAATAGTACAGGTAGATTGCAATAAAAACGATAATACAGAGATACAAAATAAATGAGAGGAAAAACAAAAAGAACTGGAGGAACTTATTCAAGAACGATCTAATATAATCTATTACAAAAATAAAGCAAACTGGATGGAGTATCTTCCTGAATCTCCAACACAGGAACGCTACCAAAAATAATTTGCAGAAACTCGTTACTAAGGACGGAGTCATCTATGATTCTCCAAATTATATTTTAAAAGAGGAAGCTAAATATTTTAAGCAGATGTTCTCTCTTCCGTCTCATCCTCACCCTCTGAATGACGGTTACTGTAAGGAATTCTTTCCAAATATTGAAAATTAACAAATGTACAGAAAGATCAGTGTGAAGGCCAAATTACAGAGGATTAACTTTTGAAGCTATTAATTCCTTTCAGTTTGGAAAAACCCCAGGGCTTCATGGCATACCGGTGTAGGTATATCAATCCTTCTTTGATATACTCAAAGCTCCACTGTTATCTTGTTTAACTACTCATTTTACATTACATTTTAGTCATTTAGCAGACGCTCTTATCCAGAGCAACTTACAGTAGCGAATGCATACATTTCATACATTTTTTCTCCGTACTGGTCCCCCGTGGGAATCGAACCCACAACCCTGGCGTTGCAAACACCATGCTCTACAAACTGAGCCACACAGGATCCTATAGAAATGGTAGTCTGTCAGGTACTCAGCAGGAAGGTCTGATTTCACTATTATTAAAACAAGACCCAGATGACAAGTATAAAGATCCAGTCTGTCTAGAAATCTGGAGGATTTACACATCAATGTTGTGATGAAAAAATACTAATGAAATGCATAACACTGAGAATTAAAAAGGTTTTACCAGGTATTGTTCATCCTGATCAGACAAGTTTTAACATGGACGATACATTGGAGATAATATATGACAACTACTAGAAATAATAGAACATCATGAAACATCTAAGAAGCCAGGCCTGGTATTTATTGCGGATTTTGAAAAGGCCTTTGATAAAGTAAGACTGGATTTTATTTATAAATGCCTGGATTTTTTCAATTTCGGTGATTCTCTTATAAAATGGGTAAAGGTAATGAATAGCAACCCAAGTTGTGAAATAGTAAATAGCGGCTACTTCTCAGAGAGTTTTGAATTGTCAAGAGGAGTTATACAAGGGTGTCTGCTGTCACCATATCTATTCGTTATGGCCATTAAAATCAGATCAAATAACAATATTAAAGGATTAGAAATCCAAGGCTTATAAACAAAATTGTCCACGTATGCCGATGACTCAAGTTTTATATTAAGTCAGCAAACTAGATCCTACAATGTCTCATTGAAGATCTAAATAACTTTTATAGACTCTTTGGACAAAAATCTTATTATGATAAGTGTACAATATTACATATTTGATTCTTAAAAAATACAACTTCAACATCACCCAGCAGTTTACCTATAAATGGTCTGACAGTGAAGTAGAGATACTTGGTATTTATATCACAAAATATATAAATGAGCTCTCCACAATGAATTTCAATAGAAAACTTGTAAAAATAGACAAGATTCTGCAACTATGGAGAGATAAACACCTATCTATTTATGGAAAAAGTGCCCTGATTAACTCATATCTCAGTTTACTAACTTACTTATAGCACTGCCTACTCCTCCTTCATTTTTCAAATCATATGAGCAAAAAATATTTCACATGATCTGGGATGCTAAACCAGACAAGATAAAGCGTGCCTACCTATATAATGAATATGAACTGGGTGGGTTGATATGATTAAATATGAAAGCACTAATCTTCTCTCTAACAGCTTCACTTATCCAAAAGTTGTACTTGAACCCTAAATGTTTCTCAAGTAGATTACTAAGAAAAGCTCATCCATTGTTTAAAAATGGCCTTTTTGCGTTTGCGCAGATTGCCATGTCTCATTTCCGATTTATTGAAAATGAAACTTTTTTCAATGTATCTCTCTTTTTTAAACAAGCATTGCAGAGCTGGCTACAATTTCAATTTCATCCCCGTGAAAAGATTGAACAAATATTACAACAAATATTATGGCTGAACTCAAATGTGCTGGTTGATAAAATGCCTGTATTTATGGAAAATATGTTTGAAAAAGATATTTTGTTTTTAAATTATATTGTAAATTGGAATGGTAGAGTTATGTATTTCATGGAGTTATCAGAATTGTTTTGGTATTGCCCTCAGTTAGCCTGTTTCTGGTCTCAGGTTCAGGAATGGTTGAAAATGCATAACATTGATCTAAAATTGACCCTAGAAATAGTATTGTTGAGAGATCAGGAGAGACCAGGTCAGTCAATAACTAATATACTAATACTCTTAGTAAAAGTATTTATCTTCAACTCGCAATCTGTGGATTCTATTCGATTAGATAGATTCAAAATGTATGTTGAACATCACGGAATAGTTGAAAGATATATGGTGTGTAGAAATACAAAGAGGGTGGCCAGCAGAGATAGGTGGGATGGGCTGAGGGAAGGTAAGGGTTGGGATGTAGAATTGGAGGCAAGTGGGAGTTGCTGGGCAGGGGATAGAATGACGGTCAAAGATAAAAGTTTAAAAATTAAGTAAAAATAACAGCTATTGCCTGTTTGCCGTGCAGGTGTTTGTACACATGCATATACACACATTCTCATTCAAATGCACACACGTGCACATACACGAAACTCACACACATACACACATGTAGATAGTGCCATACAGTACATGCATTCAAACATATTCAGTTGGCCTTGCTGTTATGATTTTTGTTGTCCTTGATGTCTTTCGTTTTTTGCATTGTTGTTTTCTGTTTTCCTTTGTCTTTCTCTTTTGTTCATTTTGTTGGTTGTTGGTGCATTGGGGGACGGGGAGCTTGGGGGGGTGGAATTATTTTATCTTTCTTGGGGGGGTCTCGCATGGTTGAGGTGCAGCTCCTGGAGAACTGGATGTATTGGTACCGCTTGCCGGCGGAAGCAGAAAGGACAGTCTAACTTGGGGTGGTTGGAATCAATTTTCCGGGCCTTCCTTTCATTGTTGGACCTTATTCTTGACTGTGTGTATCTGTGTGGACCGTTTTAAGTCCTTAGTGATTTGGACCACGAGGAACTTGAAGCTCTCAACCTGCTCCACTGCAGACCCATCAATGTGGGTGGGGATGTGTTTGCCCCCCCCCCGTTTCCTGTTGTCCACAATCAGCTCCTTGGTCTTACTGACATTGATGGAGAGGTTGTTGTCCCGGTACCACACTGCCAGGTCAATGACCTCACTGTGGGCTGTCTTATCATTGCCGGTGATCAGGACTACCACTGTCGTGCCGTTGTGCGTGGCCACGCAATTGTGGGTGAAAAGAGAGTATAGGAGGGGACTAAGCATGCACCCCACTGTGACTCCAGTGTTGAGGGTTGGCATGGCGGAGTTGATGTTGCCTACCCTCACTACCTGGGGTCGGCTCGTAAGGAAATCCAGAATCCAGTTGCAGAGGGAGGTGTTCAGTCCCAGGGTCCTAAGCTTGGTGACGAGCTTTAAGGGGTGGTGTTGAACAAGGGTGTTGAATGCTGAGCTGTAGTCAATGAATAGCATTCTCACATAGGTATTAATGTTATTTAGGTTGGTCAGGGCAGTGTGGAGTGCAATTGAGATTGGGTCGTCTATGGATCTGTTGAGGTGTTATGTGAATTGGAGTTGGTCTACAGTGTCTGGGATGATGGAGTTGATGTGTGCCATAACCAGCCTTTCAAAGCACTTCATGATTACAGATGTGAGTGCTACAGGGCAGTAGTCATTGTGACATGAAGCCTCAGAGTTCTTGGGATCAGAAATGATGGTAGTCATCTTAAAACGTGTGGGGATTACAGACTGGGAGATGGAGAGGTTGAAAATTACCATGAATATGCCTGCAGCTGATCTGCTCATTCTTTGAGAAGGCTCCCTGGAATCCGCCTGCGGCCTTGCGAGTGTTGACCTGAATAAAGACCTTACTCACGTCAGAGAGCGAGATCAGCCAGTCCTCTGGTTCGGCGGGGGCCCTTACACACATCATGGTGTTGTTATTGTCAAAGCGTGCAAAAAATGCAATGAGTTCATCTGGTAGCGAAGCATTGTTGGGCAGATCACGGCTGGGTCTTCCTTTGTAATCTGTAATGGACTGTAGCCACTTCCATTTCATTCCTATATTATATAATGTATACAGTTGAAGTCGTTTACGTACACTTAGGTTGAAGTCATTAAAACTCGTTTTTCAACCACCCCACAAATTTCTTGTTAACAAACTATAGTTTTGGCAAGTCGGTTAGGACATCTACTTTGTGCATGACACAAGTAATTTTTCCAACAATTGTTTACAGACAGATTATTTCACTGTATCACAATTCCAGTGGGTCAGAAGTTTGCATACACTAAGTTGACTGTGCCTTTAAACAGCTTGGAAAATTCCAGAAAATGATGTCATGGCTTTAGAAGCTTCTGACAGGCTAATTGACACATTTGAGTCAATTGGAGGTGTACCTGTGGATGTATTTCAAGGCCTACCTTCAAACTCAGTGCCTCTTTGCTTGACATCATGAAAATCAAAAGAAATCAGCCAAGACCTCAGAAAAGAATTGGAAACCTCCACAAGTCTGGTTCACCCTTGGAAGCAATTTCCAAATGCCTGAAGGTACCACGTTCATCTGTACAAACAATAGTACTCAAGTATAAACACTATGGGACCATGCAGCCGTCATACCGCTCAGGAAGGAGATGCATTCTGTCACCTAGAGATGAACGTACTTTGGTGTGAAAAGTGCAAATCAATCCCAGAACAACAGCAAAGGACCCTGTGAAGATGCAGGAGGAAACAGGTACAAAAGTATCTATATCCACAGTAAATGAGTCCTATATCGACATAACCTGAAAGGCCGCTCAGCAAGGAGGAAGCCACTGCTCCAAAACCGCCATAAAAAAGCCAGACTACGGTTGGCAACTGCACATGGGGACAAAGATTGTACTTTTTGGAGAAATGTCCTCTGGTCTGATGAAACAAAAGTAGAACTGTTGGGCCATAATGATCATTGTTATGTTTGGAGGAAAAAGGGAGATGCTTGCAAGCCGAAGAACACCATCTCAACCGTGAAGCACGGGGGTGGCAGCATCATGTTGTAGGGGTGCTTTGCTGCAGGAGGGACTGGTGCACTTCACAAAATAGATGGCATCATGAGGACAGGAAATTATGTGGATATATTGAAGCAACATCTCAAGAGATCAGTCAGGAATTTAAAGTTTGGTCGCAAATGGGTCTTCCAAATGGACAATGACCCCAAGCATACTTTCAAAGTTGTGGCAAAATGACTTAAGGACAACAAAGTCAAGGTATTGAAGTGGCCATCACAAAGCCCTGACCTCAATCCTATAGAACATTTGTGGGCAGAACTGAAAAAGCATGTGCGAGCAAGGATGCCTACAAACCTGACTCAGTTACACCAGCTATGTCAGGAGGAACGGGGCAAAATTCACCCAGCTTATTGTGGGAAGCTTATGGAAGGCTACCCGAAACGTTTTACCCAAGTTAAACAATTTAAAGGCAATGCTACCAAATACTAACTGAGTGTATGTAAACTTCTGACCCACTGGGAATGTGATGAAAGAAATAAAAGCTAAAATAAATCATTCTCTCTACTGTTATTCTGACATTTCACATTCTTGAAATAAAGTGGTGATCCTATCTGACCTTAGACAGGGAATTTTTACTAGGATTAAATATCAGGAATTGTGAAAAACTGAGTTTAAATGTATTTGGCGAAGGTGTATGTAAACTTCTGACTTCAACTGTACAGTCCTTTTGTTCATTTGATGACTCTTCGGAGGTCATAGCGGGACTTCTTGTACTTGTTTGTGTCCTCAGCCATAGCCTCAGGGTTGTCTGCAATAGCCCTGTGTGGCGTAGCCCTGTCCTTTAGTTAATCCAGGGATTTTGATTGATCAAGCAGCGAACTTCACTGTGGGGACAATGTCGCCGATGCATTTCCTTATGAAGCTGGTGACGGAGGAGTCTCGGAACATATTCCAATCAACACTAGCAAATGGTAGCATACTTTCTGATTCTGATGACCAACGGAGCTATTCACGGGTACTTCCTGTTTGAGGTTCTGCTTGTAAACAGGAAGCAGGAGTATGGAGTCATGATCTAATTTGCCGAATGGCAGACGAAGGAAGGCCTTGTATGCTTGCTTGTGGGGTAGAGTCACAGTGGTCTAGGACTCTATCGCCCCAAGTGACGAAGGAGACGTGTTGATGGAAGTTGGCATCACGTGTCTCAATGGCATGGAATTAAAATCGCCGGGGACAATGAAGGCTTGTTTATAGTCTTATAGCAGAGCAGACCTCCCAATAGTCTGTTTTCCCTATTATATGTTAGTCTTTGAATGAACTTCAGTCAGAAGTAAATCCTCAACTAGTGACTGCCTGCCTGCCAGTTGAGTTGAAATGTTCATGTCTGGGCTAAATTGACAAAGTGGACTATTTGCTGAGATTAACCTTTTGTAATGAGACTATTGTATTGTTTAAAGTGTCCCCATTGATACCACTCTCTGTGCCTGCCTCCCAAATGGCACCCTTTTCTCTTTATAGTTCACTAGTTTTGACCATATGCTTTGGTCAAAACAAGTGCACTATAAATGGAATAGGGTGCCAGTTGGGACACAGCCTCTGTCCCTTCTATAATGGACTATGCGATGGAGCAGGTCAAAGGATCTCTGGATCCTGCTGAAGTTTGAGAAAATCAGGCTTTGTCTAAACAGAATGGAGCTGGCGCAGCACCCCGAGGGCATAAACTTAACCACCAACCTGATGACACAGCATGATTCACACTAAACACCATCACTATAAATTCACTTAAAGAGTAGCTGACATGATTTTGTCATTTTTGGATCCCCCTACAAATGTCTTTGGATCAAAACTTTATTTGTAAACAGTGTTTATTTGTCTTAGTGTGCGACCCACCTGATGATTTATTTGACCCTATCGCATCCTGCTTCTCCAGTTTCACAAGAAGCGGGCCAACGTAAACCATGTCACCATGTTGAATTCTTCAAGGCGTTACATGTTGCAGTCTGATACACAGTGGATCCCGTCAGGATAAATACACATGATAAGCTGGAGTACATCTGTGTAGAACGGCCCTAACAGCCCCTAACTGTTCCAAAGCCCCTGGATAAGACTGTAAACTCCTTCCATTTCCAGCCCATGAAACTGAGATTACATGACCCATTGCAACCAGAGCCACTGGCAAACCAGCTCAAAGAATGGAAATAATGTATTTTCTTCCCATTGTTTCACCATGATGAGAGGAGATGCTGTGAGAGTAAGGGTGAGTTAAACTTCCAGATCAAGCACTGTAGGCCTGGCAAGAAGAGATTAAGCATGTTTAAAGAGTTTGAGAGAGAAGTGGATAGCATAGCGAATTTCAGCTCAGGATTATTGACAGGATTATTAAATTGTTCATAAACGTTTATGCTGAACATGGCTATGTCATAACTTCATCAATGACCTCTGCTCTGATAGTTTATGGTGGATATAAAGACAAGTTCCTCCTGATGTTGTCATTAGTAAATCTTACTGCCACCTTGTGGAGTTAAAGGGTTAGACTACCAGTAGACATCTCAGATACCCTGTCTTTTCAGATCATTGCCCATATTTAGTAGATATGTGGTTACTGTATGTAGTAAAAGTAGTGGTTATGGATTGTCTGCCTCTAGGGCACTGGAAATTCCTCTGGGGACAGGGAGGCCCTTGGATGTCACCTCTACCCCAGACACAGTCTGCCTGTAGGGCACTGGAAATGCCTCAGGGGACAATGAGGGACCTGGGGCCTTATTTATGGCCATTGTGTAAATTTCACGCTAAATATCTGCATGCAACATTTTTGAAAATACATTTGTCTTAAAATATTGAGATTAATAAACTTGGTGCATGCCATACATATGCATGTTTACCGTTATAAATCATTCCTGTCGTAAAAATGTGCTTGCGTGAACGAGCATTAAAACTGCTCGGAAACGCACTCCATTCACCTTTTATGGTGCCCTTGTATATGCTGTATAATTTGGCACTGTTGGAATTAGGCCACTGCAGTTTGTAAAATAAAATAGCAATAGAATATTTGATCACATTTCTGTAGAGGTGTGGGCAGAACGTTTTGATATTTTGCAGTGAGTTTTTCAAACTAAACATGAATGTTGCTTATAGCGAGTGCCTGCCCTGCCCGCGCATTCTGCAAGACTGATTGTATATTGGAAACAATTTAAAAGTAGGCTACACTTCTATGCAAAGGACGAATTGTTGATCAATATTTAGTTTATTAGTGTTTATTAGTGTCTCCTGCCTTGTTATAGGGTCTGAGATTAAACAGTCTAATCTCCACATGACCAAAATCACATCACTTCACTGGTGTGACATCATACAAACATTGTCTAGGCCAGTGGTTCCCAGCTTTAAACTCTTGAAAGTTGCAATAGCACATCAGTTTTCCTCTCGTCATGTCAGTCATTGCATACCTTAGGGCAGTGACTCTCAATCCTGGTCCTGGGGACCCAAAGGGGTGCACATTTTGTTTTGCCCCAGCACTACACACCTGATTCAAATCATCAAAGCCTTTTGATGAGTTGATCATTTGAATCAGCTGTGTAGTGCTAGGGTAAGAACAAAAATGTGCACCCTTTGGGTCCCCAGGACCAGGATTGAGAATCAGTGCCTTAGGGTATCAGGTTCAAAGGTAAGTCCCAGGTGCAGACAGTGTCGAAGTAACAAAAGTTTATTAAATCGAACACGGGCGGCAAAGGTACAGGACGGCAGGCAGGCTCAGGGTCAGGTCAGGCAGAGGTCGGTAATCCAGAGTAGTGGGGCAAAGGTACCGGACGGCAGACAGGCTCAGGGTTAGGACAGGCAGAGGTCGGTAATCCAGAGTAGTGGGGCAAAGGTACCGGACGGCAGACAGGCTCAGGGTTAGGACAGGCAGAGGTCGGTAATCCAGAGTAGTGGGGCAAAGGTACCGGACGGCAGACAGGCTCAGGGTTAGGACAGGCAGAGGTCGGTAATCCAGAGTAGTGGGGCAAAGGTACCGGACGGCAGACAGGCTCAGGGTCAGGACAGGCAGAGGTCGGTAATCCAGAGTAGTGGAACAAAGGTACCGGACGGCAGACCGGCTCAGGGCAGGCAGAAAGGTCAAAACCGGGAAAACTAGAAAACAGGAACTATAGACAAGACAGAAAACCGCTGGTAGGTTTGATGAACAAAACAAACTGGTAACAGACAAACAGAGAACACAGGTAAAAATACACAGGGGATAATGGGGAAGATGGGCGAAACCTGGAGGAGGGTGGAGACAATCACAAAGACTGGTGAAACAGATCAGGGTGTGACATAGGGAGCTACTTATAACTTGTCAGAAATGTCCAGATCAACTAGCCCATGTGAGCTAATGTTTTTTATCTAGGTTTTTTAGTCCATAGATATTGTTGTCATTTTTTTGTCTTCTCAAATATCACATGAATACACATTAGTCATGGCAAAATGTATAAAACTGCAAGAAAATGTGCTTTAAAACTGCAAAATGTTGTTTGCATCCCATGACAAAATGTGTAGAATTGCAGGAAATAAGCTTTAAACATGCAAAATGTTCTCTCTGCCAACAAGAGCGGTGTGAACAGTTTGTGTCATGAACAGTGCTTGTGCCCATAGAAATAGACGTGGTGCCAGCACGCCCGTGCAGGAGGGGCACGGCATAATCCTCAATGCTGGAAGGGGGGCCCGAGTGAAAAAGTCTGGGAACCCCTGGTCTAGGCTAAAAAATGTAAATAAAAATTATAGTTGGCTACAAAGTAGCATACATACTTCAGAGTAAAAAGATCAACTGTCTCGATGTTCACCTGTTATCAAAATTGACTGTATGCTACTTTATATTAAACCACACTGCCTATAGGATCACCTACAACAAAACTTTAAATACATAGCCTATCTATTTACATAGACCCACTTAAATGAGAAATGCACATGGTCATTTGTTGTATGGCTGTTTCAGGAATATGAACCCATCACAGCCAGAAAAGGTGAGGAATTTATTCTGCAATGGTTATGAAAATAAAACAAATAGGAAATATATTCCTATGCCTAATTATTTTAAATGAAAAAAATAAAACACTCTTCTCACTAACGGTAAACAGCTGCATCTTGTTATTATGTTTTATTGGATGTGTGTCATCATATCACCCACTTCCAGAAATACTTATAGGCCTACTTGCCTGCTTGCAATAGGCTACAATACTTAAACCACTAGAAGATGTGTGTACACATGGTCTAAAGTTTACGTGGAAGAAAGTACATTCTCACTTCAAGTTCAGTTTTTATAAACAACAAACTGGCGAACTCACAATTATTATTATTTTTTTGTACGGTTTATTAATGAGGCCCCTGGATGTCACCTCTCTCCCCCAGACACAGTCTGCCTGTCGGGCACACCTGGAAATATGTGACCTAGTCAGCTATGTTAATGGCTGTAGGCTGCCATCATGATACTATCTGTTTCCCTGGGACCCTCCCAGCAGGACCCTCCCAGCAGGACCCTCCCAGCAGGACCCTCCCAGCAGGACCCTCCCAGCAGGACCCTTCCAGCAGGACCCTCCCAGCAGGACCAGCAGGACCCTCCCAGCAGGACCTTCCCAGCAGGACCCTCCCAGCAGTACCCTCCCAGCAGGACCTTCCCAGCAGGACCCTCCCAGCAGGACCCTCCCAGCAGGACCCTCCCAGCAGGACCCTCCCAGCAGGACCCTCCCAGCAGTACCCTCCCAGCAGTACACTCCCAGCAGGACCCTCCCAGCAGTACACTCCCAGCAGGACACTCCCAGCAGGACACTCTCAGCAAGTTTATACTCCTCCAGCTAATCTGGAGCTGTGCTCATCAATCTATTTAAAGTCTAGTCTACACTGGAATGGAGTCTGTTTTTTATTGAGGCTAAAGTTGTTTTGGAACACACCACATCTCAATGGAGAGACTGGTTTTGATGTAACTCAAGCCTTATATAAAGATATAACTTAATTTTGATTATGAGTCAGTCATCCTATATTGACCTCCGAACTTGGACATCATGTGGCAGTTTCCCGGTCACATATTATGCCCAATGCTGGACTAAAAAACATTTCCAATGGAGGTTCTCTAGCCTGCATGTGTTGGAGTCCATTTGGCTCCAGTCAGTGAAGTTGAATGGAAATGTCTGAAAGTATGTTAATAACACAATCTCATATGTCTAATGGTAATATGAGCTGATGACTTGTCTGATTAAAATACACCAATACCCACATAAGTGGACTGTGCCTAAAACATTTAATTAGTGTAAATGACCTGGAGTGTGGCTGTAATTTCCTCGTAAAGTGTTTAGGGACGTCACAGAGGCTAGTGTTTCACCCATCATGGTAGTGATCTCAGTCAAATACATTCAGAGGGGATTTCTAGGCCTGCTAAGCATCAAATGGTTTTTCTGGTCATACTGAGCTGGGTTTGGGGTACTATTGGGAATCTCTCCTGGAAGTCCACCCCAAGTGGGTTTAGGAGACAATATAACATGTTTGAAAATGTTAGCTACATAATATAAAATATTCCTGCCTCTACAGTATGCAATATATACTAAGCCTACTGTTTCATTTCTCTGAGATTGCTGCTTGAGGGTAGAAATGAGTAATGACTTAGATGCCTGGGGGAAAAAAATATGATTGCAGTATTATTCTAAGGGAACTTTGAGCAAGAACCAGTATAACTATTGGTGGGCGATCAAATATGCAATTTAAACAAACTGTAAAAAAAAAAGAAGAAAAAAAAGAAATATTACATACTTGTCATAATATTTGCAAAATGTTTGAAATACATCAAATCATTCCCCACTTCTTTGATTTACTGCAACGGGAGTTCTGGGTGACAAATTACCATTCACGCCTTGCAACTGATAAAAAAAATAGGTTTTGGCTTTGCCTCAATGGTGTATCAACGCCTGTATCTTTACATATTCCCAGCAAAGATTTAAGGTGTTTTTTAACTAGTTCCAGGTTGAGTGATGTTGGCAACAGATGCATGTTATTACAGGTCATTTAATGAAACTCAAATGACTTTAAGGGCCTCGTTAACTTCAACACTGAAGCTGAGTGCTTATCATGTGTTTCACAAATTCCTTTTAGAATCAAGGGATTTGAACAGTGATTGGAGGAAATGTGAAAGCATACATTTCCCCAAGCTTTGAATTCAAGCCAGTCTTTTTATTTAGTAATCTTTGAACATGTCACCTGGGATGTGGAAGTAGAGTAGTGGACGTAGAGTGAAGAGAAAATGAAATGTACTGTACTTAATCATTAACATTTTGATATAAGGAACCATGCCACACACAGAACATAGTTAATCAAAGCTAAAAGGAGAATGTTCATATAGTTCATATACCACCTAGTATCAAACACAGAAGACATGTATCTATTTTTTCTAGATACTGCATTCAAACAAGGGAGGGGTTCAGTCAATGTCATCATCCTAGCAACTGTCAAATAAAAATGCTCATATTTACACAAATTGGTCCTGCCTTTCCTTCTTGTTTTTGGACATCAGAACATTCTGGTCAAAATAAATGCTTCCTATGAACCTGAGTGGCTTTGGATCAGTAAGCGTTCTGTTTGTTTACATCTGAGTCTCTTTTTTTGGCTGGCCAAGGTGCACTGTGGAAGGGAGAGAAGGAGAGAGAGAGGGAGGGAGCGTTGCTAGGAGATGCCGGGTAGGTGTCTGGGAAACGTCTAAGAAAGGAGTGATTTTTGGTTATACATTGTATATGTTTGACAGCGAATGAAAGTGATAGACAGGGCACTGGATCACAAATACAGTTGTGTTGATGATATGCCATAAGAGCATTACTAGGGCACCAACTCATGTCTCACCGAAGAGTTAGATACATTTATAATGTTTCACAGGTGCAGCAAACGACAGACTGTTTCCAGACAGTGTACATACTTTGACTGGAATTTCTTTGATGTTAACCGATTCATGTCCATAACGGATTATACATATATATATATATATACATTTTTTTTTTTTTTTTTATTTTTTTTTATTTTTTATTGTCCGAAGCATTTGTTTTTTCTACAATGTTAGTTTTTGATATTGTACTACATTTTGTCTTTGGACGCACATATTATGAATCAAGTAATGTGTATACATGTTCAAATGATCAGAACGTAATAATTGTTGGTGTTTATGTGTGACGCACACAAATATGTATGGTAATATTTGTTATGTTTACTTTTGTTTGTTATTTTATGGAGCCAAACCTTGTGTATTGTTTTAGGCCTCCCAGATATTTGCATTGAAAGTAATGATTACTGACGCTAGGGGGAGCTGTGACGTCAGCGTTAGTGGGATCGTGAGATCTTGGAGGTTTCTTCTTCAATCTTGGTGAATGCCTACTACTGAACACTACTAACGTTTCTCCATCTCATCATTTCACCCTGTTAATTCAGGTTTATTATCTGATGACCACGTCTCAGTCTGAGGCGTGTAACAGATTCTGACTGAGAGAGTGCAGCACTACGTACCTGAAGTGTTTGGAAGTGTGTATCATATACGACAATAAAAGAAAGGAACTGGTCTGCTCTATTAAGAAGAAGTTGCCTACACTGACATCTGATGAAGTTTTCCAGTTTGCCGAAAGTCTGAGTATTTTGACCAGTTATGAGGAGCTAGGCAGAAAACTCCTTCAGTGAAAAGTAACACCCGCCACACCAGACAAATCACCTCCTGCAAAGAAATGTAGCAGCTTGTCTAAAAACTTGAGCATTGACCATGTAGCACACCTCACAGCTGATAGCATGGTCGCCATCAGAGACACTGGAGGCTTGCAGGCGCTGCAACACTTCCTCCAGCAGAGAGACTCTACCCTTGCTCCATCCAATGATTGCGTCTTACAACTTACTGAACTGGTATTATCCCATAACTACTTTGTCTTTGAGTCAGACTTTTTCCTTAAAATTCGGGGTGTAGCCATGGGCTCCCCTTTTTCCCCCGACTATGCAAACCTGTATGTGGGACAATTTGAAGAAGCATTCCTTTATAAAACAGAGACACACCCCTTAAAATACTTCTATGGAAGAGATACATAGATGATGTCTTTGTGCTCTGGGAAGGAAGTCAGTGTAGTAGAGTGATGTTGTTCCCCTAGATTATGCACCAAGTTGCACGCAAGGACAGTTCAAGTAGGCCAGGGCAAGAGGGATGTTAATAAGTTAATAACAATAATAATAATTCAATGTGTTTTCTTTATTTAATTACAGCAGCATAGTTAATGTTATTTTTCAGTGTACAAACATTTTTTGATATCTATATTGTAAATACACCTAATTGTAAAAGTTTGTATATTTTGGTTTGGTCCATCGCGGGTTATCCGTACTTGCGGACCCTGTTATCGTTCTCTTTTGCCGGACCTTCAGCTAGCAAGGTATGTTGTCCTTGGCGCCGTAATTTGGCAATATAAAACTGTGGTAAAGTTACATAAAGTGCTGTTACGCAATTATAGGGTTTGTTACAATGTGAACAATTATAAAGATTTATGTTAACTTTCACCAGCTCGCTAATTAGGGTACCTATTGTAACTCGGGAGTATTTGGGACCGTGTTTGAGTGAGTTGTTATGTGGTCACGCAGGTGCCCGAGAGCTGTGACTGCACCGAGGGCTAACCTATTGTGTGTTGTCTCTTCGTGTGCAGGTATGTCTTTTATTTTGTTCCGAATATGTTGTATATAATTTTAACTGTATTGTATAGTGTGCTGATGGGCACTGAATGTATGTATGCAGTTCCCGCTCTTTTGCCGGACCTTCAGCTAGCAAGGTGCCCGAGAGCTGTGACTGCACCGAGGGCTAACCTATTGTGTGTTGTCTCTTCGTGTGCAGGACCAATAAACATGATTCAACCATCATAATTCCAGTTGTGGCAGTGTCCTGATTAAAAGTACACAACGCAGAACGAACCACGCTACAAACTGGTGCCGTGACCTGCCGACTGGTCAGCTCGAGCCGACCCCCGGGAGCTGTGCATGTGGCTGAGGCGCACGACCTGCGCATGCGCATTTGTTGATGGTTTGCTGTAAGCTAAGATATACTGTAAACAGTGAATGTGAGTGTAGCATATTCATTAGATACAGGTATTCGTGATTATTTGTATGTTTTTGATGAATTTGTTTATTGCAATTTTTTTTTGGTATTTGAATGCAGTAAATTACATTGTATTTTAGTGCTCTGAGCCATGGAAAACTCTCAAGTCCATAAATTTGGTTATGCTGGGGATTTTAGTGTGGGTAGAGGGAGGGGTGTCCTTGCATTTACGCCAAGTGTACAGTCAGCTCCTGGGTGTAGAGCGTTTGCTAGTCCTGAGTTTGCAAGCGCTGGGAGGGGTAGGCTGTTTGTTCCACCTGACCAGGGTATCCCACCTCTGTCTGTTGATGTACCATCATCCACAGTCCTCAGTGATAATGGGACGCCTCCGAGTCAGCTTAGTGACATTATTAAGCAGATTGGTTCAGAGATAGGTGAATCCATCAGAGCGAGTTTACTGCAGTCTGGGGTTTCAAGTCTTTCTCCTGCCTGTCCCCCTCACCAACCCCAGCAGGTTCCCCTGCCTGAGCAGTGTGGGTCAAACTTTATTGATGCGTCCAAGCTGAATCTGGTTGTGAAGTCCGATGTTAGTCCTCCACCTTTCTTTAGGGGTGATGGCTCAGATAAGTACTCTGTCCTGGAGTGGGAGGAGTTAATGGGAGTCTACTTAGAGAAGAGGGGTTACACTGGGTCTGAGAATGTTGGGGAGGTGATGTCTAGGCTCATGGGGAGGGCACGGGATGTGACCAAAGTCTGGATGCGTAACAACCCTGTTGTCACAGATGTTAAGGCGGTGTTCAGTGTTCTCAAGCAACACTTTGGGGATACTGTCTGCTCAGGTATGCCATTAGCTGATTTCTATTCAATCAAACCATATGCTAATGAGGGTCCAATAGATTTCTGGATTAGGCTTAACAAAGCTGCAGAGGCAGCCAAACAGTACCTTGTGAGTGAGGGCAGGACCCTACCCAATGAGTGCTCAGAGTTGGCAGTCATGTTTGTACGCAACTGTCCTGATAGAGAGTTGGCCCAAGTGTTCAAGAGCAAACCCATTCGTGACTGGACAGCCAGTGAGGTACAGGATCAGTTGGATGAACTGTTAAGGGAACGTAAAGCATGTAGAACACAACTTTCACAGCAGGTGGCTGCCGTCTTTGACTCCCCACAGGGGGGAGTGGGTCCTGTGAACAGACCTAAGGTGTCATCCTTTTCTCAATGTGGCCGTGAACCAGACCAGGCACCATCTATATCTGAGGGTGAGACATTAGAGAAGGTTTTGACTTTGTTAGAGAAGGCTCTGGTCAGCAATACTCAGTCTGTGAACAGAGGGCCCCGTAAACAGTTCCACAAACGTCAGCGTGAGTGCGCCGTCTGTGGAAGCACTAATCACTGGACCAAAGCTCACTGTCAGATGCACCAGCTGTGCTTCAAGTGCTTCTCTCCGGGCCACATGAGCTTTGACTGTAGTGAGGCTGGGCAGCGACAGAGCCCTGGATGTGGACAGACTGGCAGATCTCAGGAAAACTAGAATGCCTCCATTCTGAGGAGGGCAATGTGGGGCAGTCTTATTTTTCCTCCACTGATGATGATATCCAATCTGTTTATTCTTACTTTTGTGAGTCAGTACCCAAGAACAACACAGTCATTTTTCAGAACACAATGAGAATTCCGCAGAATGACAGTTTGTTTTACACCTCCGTGCTAGTACAGGATAAAGTTGAGCTGAAGGGGATGTTAGATAGTGGGTCCATGGCTACTACTCTGCGCGCAGATATTGTACCTCGGTTGAGGGAGGCAGGAGTGGTAGAGGGGAACTTTCTAGCTCCTTCAGATATTATCCTGGTGGGTTGTGGTGGGAAGCAAACTAGCCCAGTGGGCATGTGTGATTTAACAATTCAGCTTTATGGTTTCAGCTATGTAGTCCCAGTGCTTATTGTAGATGGGCAGGTTGATGAACTCATTGTGGGCACTAATGTGTTGAAGTCTTTGATTAGACAGTTCAAATCAAATGACAGCTACTGGCGGCTGGTGGGTACACCAGGTTCCTCTAGCCAGTGCGATGACAGCCACTTCCTGCGTCTCCTGTCAAATCTGGAGAGATGGAGAGGAGACTCTATCCCAGATAAAGTAGGCACCATTAAGTTGAAGAGAGCAGTAACACTCCAACCCATGAGTGAGCATCTAGTGTGGGGCCGCCTACCCCCAAAGACAAAACTCTCTGTGGGCAGTACTGTTGTTGTCGAGCCCAGCACGTCTCGTTGTGTGAATCGACACATACTAGTGGGGAGAGTAGTTACGCCTCTATGGGGGGATGGATGGCTACCTGTGAAGATAGTGAATCCAACAACATCACCAGTTACCCTGAGACGAAATGCTAAAGTGGCGGATGTGTATCCTTGCATTGCATTAGAGGATTTTGATGATGTCAAGCAGCAAGCAGCTTACCAGAACGTGGCTAAAGTTCAATGTGACAGCTCGCACGGCAGTCTGACAGCTAAGAGTTCAGTTGGTGGCAGTGTAGTTCATGGCAACAGTACACTGAGCAATCTTGGACTTCAAGGCCTGTCTGTTGAGGAGTGTCCAGTTTCACAGTTCTGGAAGGATAAACTTGTCAATTTAATTGGGAAGTATGACACAGTGTTCTCTAGACATAGCCTAGATTGTGGTGAGGCAAAGGGGTTCTGCCATCGCATACGGCGGACTGATGACCGCCCATTTCGATTACCTTATCGTAGGCTTTCTCCAGCTCATTACCAAAAACTCAGGGAAACACTGGATGATATGGAGGAAAAGGAAATTGTCAGAAAATCAAGCAGTGAGTATGCCTCACCATTGGTGCTGGTATGGAAAAAGAATGGGGACTTGCGCCTATGTACTGACTTTAGGTGGTTAAATGCCCGCACTGTAAAGGACGCTCATCCCCTGCCTCATCAGGCTGATGTACTGGCCGCGCTGGGAGGTAATGCCTTCTTCAGCACAATGGACTTGACGTCAGGGTATTATAACGTGCCACTGCATGAAGAGGACAGGAAATACACGGCCTTTTCCTCTCCTTTAGGCCTGCACGAGTACAATCGGTTGCCTCAGGGCCTCTGCAACAGCCCGGCTACATTTATGAGAATGATGCTGACCATTTTTGGTGACCAAAACTTTCTAAGTCTCCTTTGTTATTTGGATGATCTGATGGTTTTTGCTAAGACTGAGGAAGAGAGTCTGCAGAGACTTGAGATGGTTTTTCAGCGGTTGCAGGAGCACAATCTTAAACTGTCTCCGTCTAAGTGCAAGTTTTTGAGGAGGTCTGTTAAGTTTTTGGGTCACATCATTTCTCAGGAGTTTGTAGCCACTGACCCTGCTAAAGTTCAAACTATTTTGAACGTGACTGAGAGCGAGATGATGGAGGCTGATGGTGTCACTCCGTCTCCTAGCAAAATCCGTTCTTTTCTTGGTATGGTAGTATACTATCAGCACTACATTGAGAATTGTTCCATGGTTGCTAGGCCATTGTTTCAGCTAACTACAGGTCAGAAGAAGCCTAGGGGAGGCAAGGGTAGGAGAAGGCCTGGTCCCTCTCGCAGGCTCACTGCTGCAGACTGGACTGCCGAATGTCAACTCGCTTTTGAAACTTTGAAATCAGCACTAGTTGACCAGGCCCTGCTGGCTCATCCAGATTTTTCTCAGCCATTTTTACTTTCTGTGGATGCATCTACTAGTGGTTTGGGAGCTGTACTATCCCAAGTGCAAGATGGAACGGCAATAGCCAGGCCAATAGCTTTTGATAGTAAATCTCTTAATCATGCACAATCCAAGTATCCTGCTCACCGGCTGGAATTTCTAGCCATGAAATGGGCCATTCATGATAAATTCAGCCATTGGCTGCGAGGGCATAAGTTTACTGTGTGGACCGACAACAATCCACTCAAATATATTCTTACAAAGCCGAGACTTGATGCATGCGAGCAGAGATGGGTTGCAAAGCTGGCACCCTTTGACTTTGATATCCAGTACATACCAGGTCCCAAGAATGTCGTTGCTGATGCTTTGAGCAGAGAGCCATTTGTCCGCTCCACAGTTCTGCACCGATTGACAAGAATTCCATATGATGTCCTGCTGGAGGAAGCCAGAGGTCTTCGAGTGGATGATGTTCAAGACATGTTCCGCCTCTCCTGTGAACAGCCCGAGGCTGGCTGTGGAACGTCTATGGCTCCTGGGAGTGAGTTAAGTAGAGCTGGAGACGATGTCAGTGGGTTGGTTTCCTGTGAAGAGGTGTCTGCTGTCCTCCATGCTCACCGCCGATGGGATGATGGTGCCACGGTGAGGGCCATTTCACATGCGCAGCACCTTGAGAAGTTGATGTCCATGGGTCAGAGCCCTTTACCTGTCTTTACACACAAGGAGCTGTATGATAACCAGTCACTGGATCCTGTCATCAGCAGAGTCATGTTCTTTGTAGATAGAGGCCGGCGCCCATCTAGGAGAGAGCGAGTCCTTGAAGCTAATGAAACAGTTTATACTCTAAGACAGTGGGGAAAACTCACCACGCGGTTAGGGATTCTGTATCGTGTCTCGAAACACCCAGTGAGTAAGAAGAAAATATTCCAGTATGTTGTACCTGTGTCTTTGAGGGGCCTTGTGTTGAAGGGAGTTCATGATGATGCTGGTCATCAGGGTCAGCAGCGCACATTGTGGCTTACGAGACAGCGGTTTTACTGGAACTCTATGGAAAAGGATGTCAAGGAATACGTGGCCCACTGTAAGAGATGCGTGTTGAGTAAAGCACCTGAGCCTGAAGCAAGAGCTCCACTTGTCTCCATTGTGACAACGGCACCTTTGGAACTTGTGTGTATTGATTTCTGGACTGCAGAAGATTCAAACAACAAGTCTATTGATGTGTTAGTAGTGACTGATCACTTTACTAAGCTGGCATGTGCGTATCCGTGTCCAAACCAGTCTGCTAAGACTGTGGCTCGTGTTCTCTGGAATAATTTCTTTTGCGTTTATGGGTTCGCTGATTGTATCCATTCGGACAGGGGTGCTAACTTTGAAAGTTCACTTATTGCAGAATTACTTCAGTTATCTGGTGTTGGAAAGTCCCACACCACACCTTATCATCCCATGGGGAATGGTCAAGCAGAACGTCTAAATCGCACGCTGGGTGGGATGATTAGAGCTCTGCCAGCAAGGTCCAAGGCTAAATGGCCTCAGATGTTGAACACATTGACATTCTCCTATAACTGCACTGTTCACGAGACTACTGGGTTTCCACCCTTCTTCTTGATGTTTGGACGCACCCCTAGGTTGCCAGTAGATGTTATGTTTGAAAGTGTGCTGTTGGATGGGGACACGGTCGATGTGGATAAGTATGTCCAGTCTTTGGGTGAGGATCTGAGAGAAGCCATGACATTGGCTCAGCAGCATGCAAGTAAGCAACAAAAGAGACAAGCCGAGGTCTACAACAGACGGTCGAAGGGTCATTCGGTAGAGAAGGGAGACAGAGTTCTACTTGCTAACAAGGGAGAGAGGGGCAAGAAGAAACTGGCTGATCGCTGGGACAGTGCGGTGTACATAGTTGTTGCGAAGAACAGCTCACTGAACACATATCGTATACAGCACCCCACCACTGGGCGCATCAAGACGGTGCATAGGAACCTGATTATGCCAGTCAACTTTCTGCCTTTGCCTTCATGGGAGGAACCTGAGAGTCACGGATATCTATCGAGTGGTGACGTGTTCTCTGAGATGTCTGCAGCGTCCAGCAAAATGGATGGGAGTGACGCAAGGACTGTCCACTGGGTAGCAAGCCTTCCTGAGTCTTCTGGGAGGATATTCCAAGAAGATGGTGTAGTCCCAGTTGATGGAAGTGAAGTGGAACGGCCATATGACGTCCCCTTGAGTGAGGTGTGCTCAGTAGAAGTGGACCAGAGAGAGATTCCCAAAGCCTACAAGAGTTCTGATGGCGAAACTCCATTCAGTGGGGATGGTGCTGTGACAGATGTTAACTTGGTTGAAGATGCTTTGTCAGTGTGGTCTGTGGCAATCTACCAGGATTCTGATCAGTCGTCTGACGCTACTAGTGTTGAGTCTGTAACTGAAAGTGTGCTGGCTCCGGATAGGCCGAGTTGTAGTATTCCCCAACCTGAGGTTAGACCTCTGAGCACGGTTAGTGCTGTCCGTGACATTCCTGCTAGGTTTTTGGGTGAGGGTGTTCGGACTAGACTAGGTAGATTTATTAAGCCAGTGAATAGGTTAATCCAAACTATGTTTACACAGGAAATGAAACCGTTCTTGGTTTCTCAGTGACGGTAGGATATTGTCTACCTTTTCATTTTTTTGTGTGTATATGGTATATGTGTATATGTGTATATGGTAACCTAACTGGGTCTTAGAGTGATTGGTGGGTTGGTCTAATATTTTTGACAATTCATGTAACTTTGTGTGCAGTTCATCAGCATAAAATGTATTTGGCATTTTTTTGTATACGGTTGAATAAGGGATTAGCTACCTCTTATTTTTCCTAATCCTTCGCGGGATAGCTTTCCAGCTGATCGACCATTTGTGGGTCTAGACTTAAGGGACTACACTGGGTTACTCCGTCGCTCTGTGGGTGTGATTTTTTTATTTTTTTTATTTTCTTTCTTTGCTTTGTTACCTTCGAGGTAATGTGTTTTGTGCCTATAATCTAGTGTAAAACAGTGGGGGTGAATGTAGTAGAGTGATGTTGTTCCCCTAGATTATGCACCAAGTTGCACGCAAGGACAGTTCAAGTAGGCCAGGGCAAGAGGGGATGTTAATAAGTTAATAACAATAATAATAATTCAATGTGTTTTCTTTATTTAATTACAGCAGCATAGTTAATGTTATTTTTCAGTGTACAAACATTTTTTGATATCTATATTGTAAATACACCTAATTGTAAAAGTTTGTATATTTTGGTTTGGTCCATCGCGGGTTATCCGTACTTGCGGACCCTGTTATCGTTCTCTTTTGCCGGACCTTCAGCTAGCAAGGTATGTTGTCCTTGGCGCCGTAATTTGGCAATATAAAACTGTGGTAAAGTTACATAAAGTGCTGTTACGCAATTATAGGGTTTGTTACAATGTGAACAATTATAAAGATTTATGTTAACTTTCACCAGCTCGCTAATTAGGGTACCTATTGTAACTCGGGAGTATTTGGGACCGTGTTTGAGTGAGTTGTTATGTGGTCACGCAGGTGCCCGAGAGCTGTGACTGCACCGAGGGCTAACCTATTGTGTGTTGTCTCTTCGTGTGCAGGTATGTCTTTTATTTTGTTCCGAATATGTTGTATATAATTTTAACTGTATTGTATAGTGTGCTGATGGGCACTGAATGTATGTATGCAGTTCCCGCTCTTTTGCCGGACCTTCAGCTAGCAAGGTGCCCGAGAGCTGTGACTGCACCGAGGGCTAACCTATTGTGTGTTGTCTCTTCGTGTGCAGGACCAATAAACATGATTCAACCATCATAATTCCAGTTGTGGCAGTGTCCTGATTAAAAGTACACAACGCAGAACGAACCACGCTACATCAGCAGGAGCTAAATGAATTCCAAACTCTACTAAACTAGTGCTCTGAAAACCTCAAATTCACCACGCAGACTGATGAGAGAAAAATAAACTACCTGGACTTAATGATCATCAAAGAGAACAATGTATTACACACAGACTTATACACAAAGGCCACAGATCGCAATACCTTGCTATGTGCGGATAGTATGCATCCCCTTCCCCTCAAGAATGGTCTACCATACAGCCAGTTATGCAGGGTTAAACCAATCTGTGGCCACCAGTCAGATTTTGACAGCAATGCCAAACAAATGACAGATACATTCAAAATGAGAGGGCTACAAGGACAAAACTCTTGATGCTGCAATGATGAAAATATCTCAAAAACCAAGAGAGGAATTACTAAAAACTCACCCAAAGAAGAAAAGCAACGCAGTCTTTTGCACTAAGTACACCAAGTGTTCAGAGAAAATGAAAGCAATCCTGAAAAGCACTGGCATATTCTGCAATCAGACCAAAAAAAAAAATCACACACCTCTTCAAGGAACCCCCACTGGTGGTCTATAAGCGTGTTCGCAATCCTGGAGATAGTTTGGTGAGATCTGACCTGCCCCTCAGCCCACTCAGACACTCTTGACACCTATCCCAAATGGGAACTACAAATGTGGCTCATGCACACAGTGCAACAGCACTATAAAAACATCCTTCTTCAGACACCCACATACAGGTCGGAAGATCCCTGTTAGGGGTATCATCTCATGCAAGACCAGGAGCAGGTTTTTATCAAGGATCTCTCTGTACTTTGCTCCGTTCATCTTTCCCACGATCTTGACAAGTCCCTGCCTCTGAAAAACATCCCCACTGCATGATGCTGCCTCCACCATGCTTCACCGTAGGGATGGTGCCACGTTTCCTCCAGATGTGACACTTGGCATTCAGGCCAAAGAGTTCAATCTTGGTTTCATCAGACCAGACAATCTTGTTTCTCATGGTTTGTGAGTCCTTTAGGAAAACTCCAGAGTCTCGGTGGTTCCAAACATCTTCCATTTAAGAATGATGGAGGCCACTGTGTTCTTGGGGACCTTCGATGATGCAGACATTTTTTGGTACCTTCCCCAGATTTGTGCCTCGACACAATCCTGTCTCGGAGCTCTACGGACAATTCCTTCAACCTCATGGCTTGGTTTTTATCTGACGTGCTCTGTCAACTGTGGGACCTTATATAGACAGGTGTGTGCCTTTCCAAATCATGTTCAATCAATTGAATTTACCACAGGTGAACTACAATCAAGTTGTAGAAACATCTCAAGGATGATCAGTGGAAACAATTTCGAGTCTCATAGCTAAGGGTCTGAATACATATGTAAATAAGGTATCTGTTTTTTATTTCTTAATAAATTAGCAAAAACGTCTAAAAAACAGTTTTCACTTTGATGTATTTTGATGAGGAAAAATTGATTTAATCCATTTTAGAATAAGGCTGTAACGTAACAAAATTTGGAAAAAGGAAGGGGTCTGAATACTTTTTGAAAGCACTCTACTGTGCGTTATAGGGAAATAATGCACGCTTTAGAACGCCCTTCAATCCAATCAGAATTGAGTATTCAACAATGTCATGTTATATTTATATATTTATACCATGGCATATTTCTATAATATCTAAAGGAATCAGTAGAAGCAAATGCAGTGCACGTACATACTACAGAAATACACACATGTGGCTGTGCATGGATGTCTCATGGTTGGGTGGGGTATACAAAATGAGTAACGTCATGTAGTAGGTCACAAACGACAATGAGTTGAATCATATATTTGGCATAGTTGGGCGTAGAACAGGTCAAATATCAAAACGATATGCTTTTAAGCAATTTCATTGTGAAATGTATTTCAAAATACATACACTGAAGTCATTTTAATGATTTTTTCAAATTTTCTCAAAATCTCAAATTTGATTGACACTGGAAGTATGATGGATAATGACAGTATAAAATGTCAATATGGCCTGTCTAGACACTTGTACTATGATGACACATGCATTTACACCAAACAGATTTTGTTCTGTGGAACATTTTGATATTGTACTAAATATAGTACAAGGACGAGAATGGTTTAAAGTGCAATGCCCATCTCTTCAGTTACACTGCCATAGTGACACCATAGAAATCAAATCATCCTGCCCTCCTCTCTCCCTCCTTCCGTAATGTAGGGAGCTCGTCATCCTGCGGCTCAACACTTTCATTATGCAAGCCTTGACTTAGTAAACAAAAATCGTTTAAAATATCCACCCCTTTCTCATGATAAAGCTCTTAAAAGGCAACAACAACAACAATAGCAACAGGCTAAACAGCGGTGACTTAGTGACAGGGCAGATGAATGGCCCGGGAGAGAAGAATCAGCTGTGGGAGAGGATCAAAGGGGTGTAACATGGCAACAGCCCCAAACAGAGCCCTTCACTGGAGCCTTATCACAGGGCCGAGGGGCTCTCCCTGGTCCTTATCTACTCTCAGCTGTGAATATCCCCCATCAGCAGGTAATGTACAGTGAGATAGACTAGAGACATTCAGCCATAACCTTGTTTCACAGCAGCAGCATCGTCAGATCAGGTCAGCCAGGGGAGGATGTTTTCCCTGCCCGTCACTTAGCAACTATCATCTGAAGAGGAAAGGGCCTTTTGTCTGAGGTGTCCTGTTAAGAAACTGCCGTTTCTAGAGTACAGACCTATCAACCGTGTGGATCTGATCAGACCACAAACCAAGCAAGACTTGAGAGTATGTTATCCTGCCCTGGGATCTCTGCTGTGCTGGGCCCTGTGGAGCTCTAGCCAAGGGGAACCTCCCTTACATCCTGAGAGGGAAAGGAAATGAAGAAAGCCCTGTGTACCGTGGAGATGATAGGCAGCTGTCTGATTATCCAGCCTGATAGAGGACCTGGAAATCACACAGATCAGCACATGCAGGCGCCTCAATGAGTGGTAGGGTCTCCACTGTCTTCCCCTCAATGAGTGGTAGGGTCTCCACTGTCTTCCCCTCAATGAGGGGTAGGGTCTCCACTGTCTTGGTGAGTTAGTTGTGTATATTGTACATAAAGCAGAAATGTCTAAGGTGAGTTTAGCATTTAAATGCAAATTAAGAGTGGAAAAAGCTTAGGTTTAGTTGCCAGAGGTTTATTCGTTTGGATTTCAGGTAAGAAAGTGGATGAGGTACTCCAGGACTCTTTGCCTAAATTGCCCCATAAACAGGCTGAAATGTAAGGGAACCAATCTCACATTAAATAAATTCAGTTATCCATGCAAAATGAAAGTGCTCTAAATCAACTGATTAGGCAATATACAATCATAAACAACGTTGAAAGTAATAGGTTTTAACTCATGCTGGATATGGGCTACAGCGTCACTTCGGAATTAATGTGGAGTTGGGCGGTGCTTATAGCCAATAAATATTGCATGCTTGACACAGTTGCCATAAAGTATAGGTTATGACAAATGATTTACAGGTAGGCAAACAGAACTCAACTCCTGACATTTTCATCAGTACGGGATACTATTATGATAATGCATGATGTATGACCTCAGAAAATACTGTATAAAAAAACTTTATAGACCATTTTATTAAGATGATGTCCGTCAAGGAGAGATTATGAAAAGTTGAATTGTTATTCTATGTCTTTGAATATTGTATTTTACATCTGCTAACAACACGCACTTGCCTAAAAATACAAGTTGTTGTATTGTGGTATTGCCGTAAATCTTCAATGCAACATATACACTCATTTAGTATTCTCCGATAGTCCTACATAAGGCATTGGCATAACACTGCAAGTGAAAAAAAATCTAAGTTTACTCAATTTATGGGAATCCTGATGTGGTTGTGTTGTATATTTGTTTATAAACCAGGTGGTTTGAGTCCTGAATGCTGATTGTGTCATGGTTGTCGTAGGGTAGAGACCAAGACGCAGCGGGAAAATATATACTCATCTTCTTTTTTATTTGGTGAAGAAGGAAAACACAATAAACGTATACAAAACACAAACGAACTGGACAGTCTTGTCAGGCACACAGCTAAACAAGCACAATCTCCCACAAAAACCCATGAAAAACAAACTCCTAATTATAGGACCCTCAGAGGCAACAATAACCAGCTGCCTCCAATTGAAGGTCCAACCCCAATTAACTACACATAGAAATACAAAAGACTAGATATAACATAGAAAATATACTAACATAGAACATAGACTAACAAACCCCGAACCACATAAACCAAACACCCCTCTACCTAAATACATAGCCCAAACCACATGAAACAAACACCCCCTGCCACGTCCTGACCAAACTATAATAACAAATAACCCCTATTACTGGTCAGGATGTGACAGATTGGCTGAAAAAATATATATATATCAGATATATCAGACCGTATACCACAGGTATGAAATTAAGTTAATTTTTACTGCTCTAATTAAGTTGTTAACCAGTTTGTATTTGCAATAAGGCACCTCTGGGATTTGTGGTATATTGGCCATATACCACACCCCCTCATCCCTTATTGCTTAATTATACACTGGTTGGTTCGAGCCCTGAATGCTGATTGGCTGACAGCCGTGGTATATCAGACTGTATACCACGGGTATGACAAAACATTTATTTATACTGCTCTAATTATGTTGGTAACCAGTTTATGATAGCAATAAGGCACCTCGGGGGTTTGTGATATATGGCCAATATACCACGGCTAAGGGCTGTATCCAGGCACTCCGCGTTGCGTCATTCAAAAGAACAGCCCTTAGCCGTGGTATATTGGCCATATACCACACGTCCTCGGGCCTTATTGCTTAAATAGTCAATGCACTGCACATACTGTAGTCTTTCAAGACAAGACTAGCGGGAAAAAGGTTTGGGATATTTGGGGGGGACACTTTATGAGTGTGAGAAACAGACAATTTGGCCAAATGTTCTGGCAGGCCCTACATCACACTGCGCTGGTCAGAGGGCACGGAGAGGAGAACGTAAGAAGATGAACATGAGCTCATGACTACGATGCGTGTTACAATAACATTAAGTGGATTTCTGGTCTGAATTACCTCAGAGGTGAGGGAGAGACAGCTTTATTTAATGATTTTGTTATGAAAGGGTCAAGAGTGTGGCTGAAAAAAGACACACAAGCACTGATGGAATTTCTTGTGCACATAACTCTCCCAGTTATGATATGGCTAAGTTAAAGTATTTGATCTACGTGTCACTAACAATGTCAAGTGAAGCAAACTATTGCAGGACTGAAATGAGTTTACGACACTATCGACACTCACAGAGCCGGTCAATAATTATCACTGCTCTCTCTGCAGGAGACTTCAGATCTTTGGTCAGTTTGGGTCGTCATAAGAATGTGAAAGCTTTGAATTTGTAGTTATACTAATATAGAGCATAAAATATTTGGGGGAAAGGTTCATGTTGATTTTAAACTCAAAGCAATTAGACAAGTGTACTTCAATATCTCAAATGTTTTGCCCATAGGGCTCTGGTTAAAAGTAATGCACTATATAGGGAAAAGGGGGCCATAGAGGATGCAGCCATATTGTAGTCTTTCTCTTGATGTCAATAAGAGAAAGAGAAAAAGAGAGAAAGAGAGAACGAGAAAAAGAGAGAACGAGAGAAAGAGAGAAAGAGAGAAAGAAAGAGAGAGAGAGAAAGAGAGAAAGAGAGAGAGAGAGAAATAGAGAAAGAGAGAGAGAGCGAGAGAGAGAGAGAGAGAGAGAGAGCTTGGTGTTTCAACACTGACTGACTCATACACCCACACAGCTTTGATTATGGTGTGCATGACTCCTCATGTAGATACATATCTCATGTAGTCCTTCCTGGTTGGCCAAGGTCCCCCTACAGCTACGTTGTGTACAGTTGAATCAGTTTACTGCCAGACTCATTACATTTAGATACAGGTTTATTTCCCAAGGCCATGCTAACTTTCTCCCCTTACCTTAACGAGGCCCCGTGGTCCAGAGTTGCAGGGCCTCAGAGCACACCTCGTACCTGGCCCCACAAGCTCAGCCTGTTAGAACAGAACAGTATACTTTCTGAACAAAGTTGTCAGAGTGACTGGGGTTAAACTTTAAAGCCGCAAAATATCTCAAATGTTCAGAACTTCTTGGCTCGCAACTCTGCAGCCGCTTTCGATTATTCGTGCCCAATAATCCTGTAAGAAATGAGTGAAAGTCAAACCACAGTTGAAATTACAAAATTCTTTCAGAAATGCCCAACCTCTGCCCCCCTACGTTGTGACTATTCTGAGGTAAGCACCATCTAGTAAAAGTTACTTGGCCACATTTCCCTCTCCCCTTCCTTCCCAACATCAGACCAGATCCATTTCCTCAGCCAAATGAATATACTGCGTAGCAACACCAACATAATAGCTCATTTGAACTATTTATGATAGAGAAATAAATTCATGTAAGGGCTTGGCTGGAATACTTGTATTATTGAGTCATTTTCTTTTCTCTATCTTTTGCTTTCAGACAGTCTTTCATGGAGTCATAAAGAGCCATTCTGTTTTGTTTTGTTTTGTTATTCTAATTTACTTATTTTAATTTTAATACAAAGACTTGTTAACACTCCTGTCAATGGAACACTGCATGACCAACTTCTATGTCCTTTCTGGTGTGGGATAAAAGTAAACGCTACTTTATATGTACCTTGGAATCTCTTTCATACACTTAGCTAAGACAGTAAATGTGTGACTTACATAACTACAAACCGTTGGCCGGAGGCACTAAATATTTTATATGAACTTGATTCCATTTCCCTGCAAACAGACCACAATTGCATTTTATCTAGCCTAAGCAGAAGTTACCGGAATTCACCCATAATTGTTTCAAAACTACTAATTAGTTACTTATAAAAAATAACTATGCTAATTCAAGATGAGATTTCCGGGAGGTCATTTAGACCAATCCTGAGTGGTACAGACCCAGTAAAAATGCTTCTAAAAGTCAATAGTGTAACACGGAACCCAAACTGGCTGTGCGCATGCGCCATCGTGCGCTATCGTGCAAAAATGTATTTTGTCCCCCCACACCAAACACGATTACGACACGCAGGTTAAAATATCAAAACAAACTCTGAACCAATGACATTAACATGTATGGCAATTTAGCTAGTTAGCTTGCACTTCGCAAGGTCATTTGTCCTATTTAGCTAGCTTGCTGTTGCTAGCTAATTTGTCCTGGGATATAAACATTGAGTTGTTATTTTACCTGAAATGCACAAGGTGCTCTACTCCGACAATTAATCCACACATAAAATGGCCTGTTTCTTAATCTGGGACAGTTTTATTCACATAGATCACACAAGTAGCCCTCCTCGCTATGAATACTCTGATTATCTTTCATTTCAAGCACTACTAGAAAAGCCGAAAGGTTCTGAGCCTCCCTTGCAGACAAGCACCCAATGTGGAACATACCTTTTGTTGGGGTGTGAGGCAGAATTCAAAACAATGCAGAGATATGCTGTGATATACCGATGCCCGTCAATCAGCACAGCCACCCTCCGGCTGTATGAGCTCTGAGTTAACTTGAAGGACATTTGCGTGTGTGAGCGTGTTTGAACATATGTAGGTGATGGACTGGGCCCTAGCTGGAACACATTAGACCTTCTGGTCCCTCTGGTGCTCAGCCATACTACTTCAACAGGATCCTCAGCCTTGCACAACTTGGCATGTTCTCACACTGACTGACTGGGGCCCCGACGTAATATTCCTCCACAACGAGAAGAATATGTTCTAGTCTATTACCTTTCACAGAATATGAAAATCAATGGAGCGTTGTTAACCATATTCCTATAATCCCTTATAAACTGCCACTAGTTTATGAAAGAAACAGCGTCTAAAGTCACTCCAGTTAAATCTATGAGCCACAAATCAAGACCGATGGCTCTGTTGCAAACCTCTACTGCCCCCTTCTGGAATATTATTGAATATTCCAGAAGGGCGGGATGATTTTATTTCTAATACTCTCCAATTTGGTATTATACGTTGTTTGGACAAGAATTTCACCTGATATGGACCAAAGACATGGATAAATGTATATTTCCACCCTGTTGCTTATTGTATTCAAAGCTTATGAGTATATATAACTCATAGGAATTCATGTGTGGGCCTAATTGTATTGCAATGCATTTAGTTTATTGGGGGTCTTCGCTGAGCATTGTACAGTACTGAAGTAATACTATCCTATAGGAAGAATAAAGCAGTTCCATGTACTGTTATGTATGTCAGTATTCACGTACTACATTTTAACTTACATACCCCTAAGTCCTGACTTGCGAGGAGTACAGTTTGTCAAAAAGCGTGCTGTTTTTTGCATCTAACAGATGGATGGAGTTTAGTGGTAGGGAAGGGGGGTTGATACACGAAGTACACCGTTCCCCTGTCGCTCTCTCTTGACCACATGCTGAACTCCCCTGCAATGGAACAGAGTGATGCTCCATGACGAAACACTCAGAAATGGTTGGCCTATTTGTCTTAAAATGTTCCATGAATATGAGCCATGCATGGTCAGAGACAGACATCTGTTTTCACTCCTGCAAACATTAAAAAAATTATTAGGTAGAAAAAAAAAATGATATGGATAAATTCTAACCATATGTTTATTTCAAAGACCTCCACTAGGACTATTACCAGATCTGGAATGTATTATTGTGATTATATACCATAGTATATTTGACTATTGTTCAAGATGAAAAACCCATGTCGATTTTGAAATAACTACAGTAAGATAATCCAGCCTCGTTTGGGATGGCTACAGCTGTGGTGTCAATGGCCTGAAAGAGTGGCTACAGCTGTGGTGTCGATGGCCTGCAAGAGTGGCTACAGCTGTGGTGTCGATGGCCTGCAAGAGTGGCTACAGCTGTGGTTTAGAGTGGCTACAGCTGTGGTTTAGAGTGGCTACAGCTGTGGTTTAGAGTGGATACCGCTGTGGTGTCAATGGACTAAATGAGTGACTACAGCTGTGGTTTAGAGTGACTACAGCTGTGGTTTAGAGTGACTACAGCTGCGGTTTAGAGTGACTACAGCTGTGGTTTAGAGTGGCTACAGCTGTGGTTTAGAGTGACTACTGCTGTGGTTTAGAGTGACTACAGCTGTGGTTTAGAGTGGCTACAGCTGTGGTTTAGAGTGACTACAGCTGCAGTTTAGAGTGACTACAGCTGCGGTTTAGAGTGGCTACAGCTGCAGTTTAGAGTGGATACAGCTGCGGTTTAGAGTGACTACAGCTGCGGTTTAGAGTGGCTACAGCTGCAGTTTAGAGTGGATACAGCTGCGGTTTAGAGTGGATACAGCTGCGGTTTAGAGTGGATACAGCTGTGGTTTAGAGTGACTACAGCTGCGGTTTAGAATGACTACTGCTGACGTTTAGAGTGGCTACTGCTGTGGTTTAGAGTGACTACAGCTGCGGTTTAGAGTGATTACTGCTGCGGTTTAGAGTGCCTACTGCTGCGGTTTAGAGTGGATACAGCTGCGGTTTAGAGTGGCTACAGCTGAGGTTTAGAGTGACTACTGCTGCGGTTTAGAGTGACTACTGCTGCGGTTTAGAGTGACTACAGCTGCGGTTTAGAGTGGCTACAGCTGCGGTTTAGAGTGACTACAGCTGCGGTTTAGAGTGACTACAGCTGCGGTTTGGAGTGGCTACTGCTGCGGTTTAGAGTGGCTACAGCTGTGGTTTAGAGTGGCTACAGTCAGTTAGAGTGGTACAGTCAGAGAATACTTCAATCAGTTATAGAACCCATTGCTCTCTATGGTTGCGTGATGACGTCATATGCCCCGCGTACCTTCAAAATTATCACCAATCAGGCCTTTATGGTAGAGTGGCCAGACGGAAGCCACTCCTCAGTAAAAGGCACATGACAGCCCACTTGGAGTTTGCCAAAAGGCACCTAAAGACACCTAAAGTTTGCCAAAAGGCACCTAAAGGTCTGATGTAACCATGATTGGTCCTGTGTGGCTCAGTTGGTAGAGCATGGTGTTTGCAACGCCAGGGTTGTGGGTTCGATTCCCACGGGGGACCAGTACGGAGAAAAAGATGTATGAAATGTATGCATTCACTACTGTAAGTCGCTCTGGATAAGAGCGTCTGCTAAATGACTAAAAATGTAAAACGATTAAACTCTTTGGCCTGAATGACAAGTGTCACGTCGGGAGGAAACCTGGCACCATCCCTAAGGTGAAGCATGGTGGTGGCAGCATCACTGGAGTGGGGACCTTTGCTGCCGACCCCGGACTGGGCACTGACTCTGGCAGCTCTGGACTGGAGGGTGACTCTGGCAGCTCCGGACTGGAGGGCGACTCTGGCCGGGGAATGCGCACTGGAGGCCTGATGCGTGGGACTGGCTTTGGAGGCGCCAGACTAGGAACACGCACCACAGGGCTAGTGCGAGGAGCAGGAACAGGACTCACCAGGCTGGGGAGACATGCAGGAGGTCTGGCTTGTGGAGGAGGCACAGGATAGACCGGGCTGTGGGGGAGCACTGGAGATCTGGTGCGTAGGCTTGACACCACTCTTCCAGGCTCAAGGCCCACTTTCGCCCGGCACGGGCGGAGCACAGGCGTAGGACGAACTGAGCCCTCCCAGCGCCCCGGAGACACAGTACGCCGGGCTATGAGCACGTACTGGAGACACCGTGCGCTTCACCGCCATAACATGGTGCCTGACCAGTACCACGCTGCTTCCGGTAAGCGCGGAGAGTTGGCTCAGGACTATCGCCTGACTCCGCCAATCCCCCCGTGTGCCCCCCCAAAACATTTTTTTTGGGGGGGCTGCCTCTCAGCCTCCTCTTGTCGTGCCAGCCGATCCTCCCAGAAACGCCGTTCCGCCTTCGCTGCCTTTATCTCCTCCGGCGGGCGTCGGTACTCTCCCGGCATTGTCCACGGTCCTGCCCCACCCAGGATTTCCTCCCAGGTCCATGACTCCTTTTTACCGCGCTGCTTGGTCCGTTGGTGGTGGGAAGTTTTGTCACGCCGATTGGAAGGAGAGGACCAAGGTGCAGCGTGTTGAGCGTACATATTATTTTTATTTGAAAAGAAGCCGAACAAAACAATAAACACTATCCAACATACCGTGAAGCTAAAGGCCATGTGCCCTAAACAAAGTCAACTTCCCACAACACAAGGAGGGAAAAAGGGCTACCTAAGTATGGTTCCCAATCAGAGACTAAGTATGGTTCCCAATCTAACCCTAACCCTAACCCGGCCAAAACATAGAAAATAAAGAACATAGAAAAAGGAACATAGAATTCCCACCCTAGTCACACCCTGGCCTAACCAAAATAGAGAATAAAACCCTCTCTATGGCCAGGGCGTGACACAACCACCCACAAAAACACAGCAAAAACAGGCTGCCTAAGTATGGCTTCCAATCAGAGACAACGAAAGACACCTGCCTCTGATTGGAAGCCATACTTGGCCACACATAGAAAAAGAAAACTAGAACATATCCCCTGGAAACAAACAAACCCCAAAACACACAGAAACAACACCCCTACCACGCCCTGACCAAACTACAATGACAATGACCCTTTTACTGGTCAGGACGTGACAGTAACCCCCCCCCAAAGGTGCAGACCCCGACTGCACCTCCAAAACAAAAAAACCCACAAAACCAACCCCAAACCTAAAGGGAGGGAAGGGAGGGTGGCCACCGTCAACAACGGTTCCTGTGCTACACCCCCTCTTCGCCAATCCTCCCACTACGGAGGTGGCTCTGGCTCTGGGCGTAGCTCCCGTTCAGAAGACTCTG
Source organism: Salmo trutta (assembly GCF_901001165.1). NCBI lineage: Eukaryota > Metazoa > Chordata > Actinopteri > Salmoniformes > Salmonidae > Salmo > Salmo trutta. Next base: position 21,722,921 of record NC_042969.1, on the reverse strand, counting down.
GGCTGAGAGGCGTCGCTGGAGGCCCCGGGCTGAGAGGCATCGCTGGAGGCTCCGGGCTGAGGAGCGTCGCTGGAGGCTGAGGAGCGTCGCTGGAGGCTCCGGGCTGAGGAGCGTCGCTGGAGAGAGAGTGCGCGGAGCAGGCACCAGGACGTACTGGGCCTTGGAGGCGCACTGGAGGTCTGGCGCTCAGGGCTGGCACAACCCGTCCCGGCCCAATGCTGACTATAGCCCGGCAAGGGCGGAGCGCTGGCACCAGACGAACTGGGCTGTGCTGGGGAATGCGGGGCACCGTACCTGGAGCAGGCGTAAGATATCCTGGGCCCAGGATTCTCCCTGGAGGTCTGACACTTACAGCCAGCATAACCCGTCCTGGCTCAATGCTCACTCTAGCCCGGCAAGGGCGAAGCACTGGCACAGGACGAACTGGGCTGTGCTGGGGAATGCAGGGTATCGTACGTGGAGCAGGCGTGCGATATCCTGGGCCGAGGAGCCGCACTGGAGGCCAGATACGCTGCGCCGGCGCACTTTTTCCTGGCTGCCGGCTAGCTGTCGCACGACAACGTTGCGGAGCCTGTATCGACCGCACCAGGCTCTGAGTGCATATGGGTGACATAGTGCGCATACCTCCATACTGCCTAGCTCCTCCCTCTGTGCATCTGCTCCGTCATGCGCTCTCCACCAGTCCCTTTCTCCGGAATCCAGCATTGTCATCCGCTCTTGACTTCTCGACCGGCTCTGGTTTCCTCCAAGGCTCCCTCCGTATAGCTCGGGAAGTTAGGTCAGAGTTCCCCCATGACCTAGCAACACTCCCCTTATGCCCCCCCCCCAAAAAAAATTGGGGGGCTGCCTCTTCACCTCCTGAATAGGAGGATACAACGCCTCATACCTCCGTCATTCCCTCTTCGCTTCCTCCAGCTCCTCCTTCGATCGCTGGTACTCCCCAACCTGGCTCCATGGACCCTTTCCATCGAGGATCTCCTCCCACGTCCATGACTCGAGATACCTCCTCTCCAGCTCCTTACCCCGCTGCTTGGTCTTCTTTTGGTGGGTGGTTCTGTCACAGGCGTCGATGAAAGGTGACCAAAATGCAGCGGGTATAGTGCTCATCTTCTTTTATTATTAATAAAGTGAACACTTAAACGAAAACAACAAACCGACAATCAACAGTTCTGCAAGGTACACAGACTTTACAGAAAGCAACCACCCACAAAAACACAGGAAAAACAAGCTGCCTAAGTATGGCTTCCAATCAGAGACAACAAAATACACCTGCCTCTGATTAGAAGCCATACTTGGCCACACATAGAAAAAGAAAACTAGAACATATCCCTGGAAACAAACAAACCCCAAAACACACAGAAACAACACCCTCTGCCACGCCCTGACCAAACTACAATGACAAATGACCCTTTTACTGGTCAGGATGTGACAAATATATGGATGAGCGATGACCGAGTGGCATAGACAAGCTGCAATAGATTGTATAAAATGTAGTATATACAGTTGAAGTCGGAAGTTTAAATGTATTTGGCTAAAGTGTATGTAAACTCAGTTTTTCACAATTCCTGACATTTAATCCAAGTAAAAAAATCCCTGTTTTAGGTCAGTTAGGATCAACACTTTATTTTAAGAATATGAAATGTCACAATAATAGTAGAGAGAATGATTTATTTCAGCTTTTATTTCTTTCATCACATTCCCAGTGCCTCAGAAGTTTACATACACTCAATTAGTATTTGGTAGCATTGCCTTTAAATTGTTTAACTTGAGTCAAACTTTTCAGGTAGCCTTCCACAAGCTTCCCACAATAAATTGTGTGAATTCTGGCCATTTCCTCCTGACAGAGCTGGTGTAACTGAGTCAGGTTTGTAGGCCTCCTTGCTCGCACACGCTTTTTAAGTTCTGCCCACAAATTTTCTATAGGTTTGAGGTCAGGACTTGGCTACTCGAGGTCAGGACTTCAATACCTTGACTTTGTTTTCCTTAAGCCATTTTGCCACAACTTTGGAAGCATGCTTGGGGTCATTGTCCATTTGGAAGACCCATTTGCAACCAAGCTTTAACTTTCTGACTGATCTCTTGAGATGTTGCTTCAATATATCCACATAATTTCCCGTCCTCATGATGCCATCTATTTTGTGAAGTGCACCAGTCCCTCCTGCAGCAAAGCACCCCCACGACATGATGCTGCCACCCCCGTGCTTCACGGTTGGGATGTTCTTCGGCTTGCAAGCCTCCCCCTTTTTCCTCCAAACATAACAATGGTCATTATGGCCAAACAGTTCTATTTTTGTTTCATCAGACCAAAGGACATTTCTCCAAAAAGTACAATCTTTGTCCCCATGTGCAGTTGCTAACCGCAGTCTGGCTTTTTTATGGCGGTTTTGGAGCAGTGGCTTCTTCCTTGCTGAGCGGCCTTTCAGGTTATGTCAATATAGGACTCGTTTTACTGTGGATATAGATACTTTTGTACCTGTTTCCTCCAGCATCTTCACAAGGTCCTTTGCTGTTTTTCTGGGATTGATTTGCACTTTTCGCACCAAAGTACGTTCAACTCTAGGAGACAGAACGCGTCTCCTTCCTGAAAGGTATGGCGGCTGCATGGTCCCATGGTGTTTATACTTAGGTACTATTGTTTGTACAGGTGAACGTAGTACCTTCAGGCGTTTGGAAATTGCTCCCAAGGATGAACCAGACTTGTGGAGGTCTACAATTTCTTTTCTGAGGTCTTGGCTGATTTCTTTTGATTTTCCCATGATGTCAAGCAAAGAGGCACTGAGCTTGAAGGTATGCCTTGAAATACATCCACAGGTACCTACGATTGTCTCAAATGACGTCAATTAGCCTATCAGAAGCTTCTAAAGCCATGACATAATTTTCTGGAATTTTCCAAGCTGTTTAAAGGCACAGTCAACTTAGTGTATGTAAACTTCTGACCCACTGGAATTGTGATACAGTGAAATAATCTGTCTGTAAACAATTGTTCGAAAAATTACTTGTGTCATGCACGAAGTAGATGTCCTAGTCAACTTGCCAAAACTACAGTTTGTTAACAAGAAATTTGTGGAGTAGTTGAAAAACGAGTTTTAATGACTCCAACATAAGTGTCTGTAAACTCCTGACTTCAACTGTACATATGAGATCAGTAATGTAAGTTATGTAAACATTAGGAAAGTGGCATTATTTAAAGTCACTAGTGATCCATTTATTAAAGTGGCAAATGAATAAAGTCTGTATGTAGGCAGCAGCCTCTCTGTGTTAGTGATGGCTGTTTAACAGTCTGATGGCCTTGAGATAGAAGCTGTTTTTCAGCCTCTTGGCCCCAGCTGTGATGCATCTTTACTGACCTCACCTTCTGGATGGTAACAGGGTGAACAGGCAGTGGCTCGGGTGGTTGTTGTCCTTGATGATCTTTTTGGCCTTCCTATGACATCGGGTGCTGTAGGTGTCCTGGAGGGCAGTTAGTTTGCCCCCCGGTGATGCCTCTGGAGAGCCTTGCGGTTGAGGCTGGCGCAGTTGCCGTACCAGGCGGTGATACAGCCTGACAGGATGCTCTCAATTGTGTGCATGTGTAAAATTTTGTGAGGGCTTTAGGTGACAAGCCAAATTTCTTCAGCCTCCTGAGATTGAAGAGGCGCTGTTGCGCCTTCTTCACCACATTGTCTTTCTCCACTGGTTTCTCCAATGCTGTTAAATTGCGACTCCACATTGTCCCTATTCATTTCGCTTGCTTGATTGCCTTGCAGAGGAAATAACTACACTGTTTATATTCGGCCATATTCCCAGTCATCTTTCCATGGTTAAATGCGGTGGTTCGTGCTTTCAGTTTAACGCAAATGCCGCCATCTATCCATGGTTTCTGGTTAGGGTAGGTTTAAATAGTCACACTGGGTACAACATCTCCAATACACTTCCTTATAAACTCACTCACCGAATCAGTTTATAAATCGATGTTATTCTCTGAGGCTGCCCGTAAAATCTCCCAGTCCGCGTGATCAAAACAATCTTGAAGTGTGGATTCCGATTGGTCAGACCAGCGTTGAATGGTTCTTGTCACGGGTACATCCTGTTTGAGTTTCTGCCTATAGGACGGTAGAAGCAAAATGGAGTTGTGGTCGGATATGCGGAAGGGAGGGCGGGGGAGGGCCTTGTATACATCACGGAAGTTAGAGTAGCAGCGATTCAGTGTATTGCCTGCACAAGTGCTACAATCAATGTGCTGATAGAATTTAGGTAGCCTTGTTCTCAAATGTGCTTTCTTAAAATCCCCAGCTACAATAAATGCAGCCTCGGGATAAATCGTTTCCTGTTTACATGGAGTTTGGTGAACTTCCTTGAGGGCCATCGTGGTATCTGCTTGAGGGGGGATGTACACGGCTGTGACAATAACCGATGAGAATTCTCTTGGGAGATAATATGGTCGGCATTTTATTGTACGGAATTCTAGGTCAGGTGAACAATAGTACTTGAGTTCCTGTATGTTGTTATGATTAAACCATGAGTCGTTAATCAGGAACACCCCCGCCCTTCTTCCCAGAGAGATGTTTATTTCTGTTGGCGTGACGCATGAAGACACCCGGTGGTGTCTTCATGCTACAATCTCTGTTGTCTCTGTGGAAGGCAACCTTTGCCTTAATTTCGTCTACCTTGTTGTCTAGAGACTGGACATTGGAGAGTTATATACTCGGAAGCGGTGGGTGGTGTGCACGCCTTCGAAGTCTGACCAGGAGGCCGCTCAGTCTACCTCTTCTGCTGCGATGTTGTTTTGGGTCGGCCTCTGGGATTAGATCCAATGTTCTGGGTGGTGGTCCAAACAAAGAATCCGCTTCGGGAAAATCGTATTCCTGGTCCTAATGTTGGTAAGTTGATGTTGCTCTTATATCCAATAGTTCTTACCGGCTGTATGTAATAACACTTAAGATTTTCTGAGCTGACAATGTAAGAAATAATACATAAAAAATAAAAAATACTGCATCGTTTCCTAAGGACTTGAAGCGAGGCGACCATCTCTGTCGGTGCCATTTTATTGTCTTCATCACTCTAAACAGGAAGTGGCGAACCTGAGTTGGGTAATTCTAAGCATATAATTTGATAATATAATTAGTATTAGAATACATTAGGAATTAGAAGAAATTTGAATATAAATGTAATAAGATCTTTATTATTGTAAGAACATTAGTAAATGTTTGTGCTATCTGGGATCTTTGGGACATCCTTACAATAAACCCTAACCCTAACCTTAACCCCCACCCTAACCCTTACCTAACCCTAACCTTAATCCATACCTTAACCATTTTACATTTAAACTAATTTCTACTTTTCAGGGGAAAAGTAGAAATTAGGTAACGCCTGAAAATCAGTTTCTTCCGGATGCTTTTGGTTTTCTTCCACCCCACTCAATCATTACAGAGGATTATACCACAGAGTTTATCAACCCAGAGGCACAGCACTTCCGTGAACGCTTGCAAAACAGACCAAGCAGACCGGGCCGGGGTTCCGGGTTTGAGAAGTCAATGAGACAAGTGGACAATTTTTCCTTAGTTGTTTATGTTCTCAAAATCTAAAATGCACAACCTAGACTCTAGCCAATCTCGTAAGTAGTCGAACATGTTATTACTCCAACTTTGTGAAGGAGACAAATTGACATGTTAACATTTTTAGTAAAAAACAACTTTATATTGAAGGAGTGCCTTTGATTTAATGGCCTGCACATGTGCAGTTCTGTGCGAGATGACCTTTAGACCCAATGACGTGTTGCTGCACATGTGCTTAGGTAGCCGACATCGCCTACAACTGTGATCGGGGATTTCTATTGGAGAAGCAGTCTCTGCCTATATTCATACTGTACTGTCTCTTTGATTATACTTTACAAGTGGCACTCGTTCATGTAGCACTCCTCACAGGACACAGGCATAAATACACTGTGGATAATGGGAACATTGGCGACACCTGGAGGGGGGTGGAGACAAGCACAAAGACAGGTGAAACAGATCAGGGTGTAGAGAGCCTTTTTATTTCTCTATTTGGTTAGGTCAGGGTGTGATTTGGGTGGGCATTCTACCTTATGTATTTCTATGTTGGCCTGATATGTTTCCCAATCAGAGGCAGCTGTCTTTCGTTGTCTCTGACTGGGGATCATATTTAGGTGGCCTTTTCCCACTGGGGTTTTGTGGGATCTTGTTTTTGTGTAACTGCCTGTGAGCAGCCCAGAACGTCACGTTTCCCTTCTGTATTGTTTTTTGGTTTCACTTCATTAAAGGATGTGGAATTCCATGCACGCTGCGCCTTGGCTTATTTACGATAGGGAGTTGGAAGACAGTGAACGTGACAGACACAGAATAATAGATGTTTGGCGAATCTATGAATTACACTACCGGTCAAAAGTTTTAGAACACCTACACATTCAAGGGTTTTTCTTTATTTTTACTATTTTCTACATTGTAGAATAATAGTGAAGACATCAAAACTATGAAATAACACATATGGAATCATATAGTAACCAAAAAAGTGTTAAACAAATCAAAATATATGTTTTATTTAAGATTCTTCAAATAGCCACCCTTTGCATTGATGACAGCTTTGTAGAAAATTGTAAAAATAAAGAATCACCCTTGAATAAGGTGTTCAAAAACATTTGACCAGTGTATGTACGACCACCACGGTGGAAAAAGTATCCAATTGTCATACTAGAAAATGGCTCAAGTAAAAGTGACCCCAAAAACTACTAATTGAGTAAAAGTCTAAAAGTATTTGTTTTTAATATACTTAAGTATCAAAAGTAAAAGTAGAAATCATTTCAAATTGCTTATAATATGAAAATAAGACAGCACCATTTTATTTTTGTCATTTTATTTACGGATAGCCAGGGGCACACTACAACACACAGACATCATACACAACCAAAGCATTTGTGTTTAATGACTCCTCCAGATCAGAGGCAGTAGGGATGACCAGGGATGTTCTCTTAATAAGTGAGTGAATTGGACCACTTTCCTGTCCTGCTAAACATTGAAACTTTTTGGGTGTCAGGGAAAATTGATGGAGTAAAAAGTACATTATTTTCTTAAGGAATGTAGTGAAGTAAAAGTAGTCAAAAATATAAATAGTGAAGTAAAGTGCAGATACCTAAAGAAAACTACTTAAGTAGTACTTTAAAGTATTTTTACTTAAGTACTTAAGTACTGATGACAGCTGGAGATTTTGCCACTCAAAATATTTTTGTATAGAATCTTTCCAAAAGCATATTCTGTTGGAGGAGTTAATATGAATTTAAAATAATTTGACATGATTTATATGAATAGGGTCATGAACATTGAAATGAACAAGGGAGAGTTTAAACGTAGGCTAAGTCTGCCATACGCTTTTTCCCATACTTTACAATAACTCTTTTGCAGTGGTCTTAGGCAGTCTCCGATTAGGCTATTCACTCCATCGTTACACTGCTGTGATCGCCATTCAGCATCATAGCACCTTGCACCTTTGGAAAGCACCCCTCTGTCTCAGAAGATGCCCTTCTGGAGGCATGCAGCCAATACGTGTGTTCAACCTTTTGGCAGCTATCTGGCTCCATAGTGTATGGCCATGTTTGTGATGATCAAAACCTTAAAGGGTAAGGGATCAGTCAGTTGGAAGTCACCTGCACCTTTGGCTGTGATATCGAACACACCCAATGGCTCCTGATGTTTTACCACGCGATGCCGCTTCCTAGTATACAGGTCGTAGGTTAGTAAAGGGGCTCCACCCTTAGGGTTCTGATCATTTTGTAATCTTGTTTTTTAGGCCAATTACATTTTTTTGTCAGGAAAAAAAGTACCACTAGATGTCCCCATAGTACAGGCTACTGCCATCAACTTACTGAAATTGGGGCACATATAGGTTAGGTCATATTACAACTTCATTTACCAGGCGTAATCAATACAATGGAAAAGTTAGTGACCCGACATCTCAAGAAAAAAATAAACACTGAGGTGATGTCAGCCTGGACTGGACAACCTGTTCGTAGAAAAGGGACGTGATTGAGGGTTCAAAGACATTCAACAAGAAGATAATTATGATGTGAAGAGAGGAGGATGTTTACTAGTCTAAAATATATTTTTATCCCCCAGTCATTAGGACCCACCCATCAGCCATGCAGTTTCCTGCTATCCCTGGAATCCAAGTGTCCACCCCTGTGGACCAAGAGGGGACCGAGAGACTGGGACCGAGAGACTGGGACCGAGAGACTGGGACCGAGAGACCGGGACCCGAGAGACCGGGACCAAGAGGGGACCGAGAGACCGGGACCGAGAGACTGTTGTACAATCTTTTGTCAGCAGTAGACTACTTACTATAATTAAATACTCCAATTAAAAATAGTTATCGTCACAGATATATATAATGTAATTAATCCAGTTCTGCAGCATTCCTTGGCCCAATGGCAATGTTGTAAACTCAGACATGCCTGAATGTTTCACATTCCTACGGAATCAACCAGATAAAATGTAGTTTCCTCAATACTTGTGTGTTCCTTTTTAGCCCCCAAAATACTTATGTCAGTTAGTTGAATTGTTCCTCTGTAAATATCTGACAAATTCCATTACCCTAATGATAACCATTTACTGTAAACTTCATATGATGTTATTGTCTTGTGCTGAGACATCCACACACACACACAAAAAACAATAGGCTACAATGCATTGCACTGACATGACGTCAGCCTTGCCTGGCGAACCTGTTCTGATAAAAGAGACATGTGATTGAGGGTTCGAAGACACACAACATGACTTCAAGATGCGCGTGTGTTAGCGACAGTGCAGCCTCCATAGACTAACAGCTACAATTTCTAAAGGTATGTGATCTCTATTAAATATTATATGTCATCCCCTTGGATAAGAGTTCTCTGTGTGCTCATTGACCTTGTAGTTGGAGCACCACATCTTATGCGAGGAGAGGTAGCTGTTGCTTTAAAGCCAAAGGTCTGTTTCTCATTCTGTTATCTATATTTCATGTGACTAAGTAAGTATCTGACTAGGCTATATCTTGTTGCACTGTGTTGTAATATAACATCATACCATGTTTCCGATCTATCACTGATCTATATACACTTTTGTAAAAGGAAATGGGAATTTATTAGAGCCAATCTACTGCTGTAATCCTTCTACAGTCTAGTACTGTACTACGTCTAGTACAATCTGTAGAGGTAGTAGGCCTAATGTAGTACTATAATCTGCTACTGTACATTGAACTGGGCCATGACCTGCAGTAAGAAAGGAAGATAATTATGATGTGAAGAGAGGAGGATGTTTACTAGTCTGAAAGATATTTTTATCCCCCAGTCATTAGGACCCACCCATCAGCCATGCAGTTTCCTGCTATCCCTGGAATCCAAGTGTCCACCCCTGTGTATGGTAAGAGTAAGTCATTTATGTTGCATGGTGTAAAGTCCTTTGTGAACAGTAGCCAATTTTGTGAAATTAAATACCCAAATGGAACATGAGTTATCGTCATGAATTTATTTAAAACTACAAGTCATCATAACGATGACTCTGCAGGTAATTCATCCAGTTCTGCAGCATTCCTTGGCCCAATTCTAATGTTAACAACTCAGACATCCCTGAATGTTTCACATTCCTACGGAATAAACCAGTTAAAATGTAGTTTCCTCAATACTTGTGTGTTCCTTGTTGCCTCTGAAATATTTGTGTGTGTTAGTTGAATTGTTCCTCTGTAAATATCTGAGAAAATGTCATTACACTCATGATAAATATTTACTGTAAACTCCAAATGATTGTATTGTCTTGTGCTGAGACATCCACACAAAGGACGTATGTCTAAATTCTTACAGACGGAAAATCATTACTATTACTTGGGCGGCAATTGCCATTGAATTCCTTTGGAGCTTTTGTTTCCTGTGAGAAAACATCAGTCGGTGTGATGCTGTGTCTCCACTTGGCGGGCCAGCCTGTCTTCTTAAATGGGGGCCAGCCAATGAGCTTTTGCCTGAGCAGGCGTCACTTCCTTTTTACAGGCTGCTGCATTCAATCAGCTGATTTAGCACAGAGAGGCTGTGTGCTGTGTCTTCTCTGGCCTCCACACTGCTATAGCCTATCACCTCCTCCCTGCCTCCACACTTTCCCCCTAACAAACAGCCCAGCTGACCCTCCCATCCCCCCACAAGCCTCCACTCACACACCCATGCCACATGAAGCCCAGCTCTTAGTGAGTGAGTGGAAAAAGTTACACCAGTCTTTCTGTGTGTTGGCTAGGCAATCGACTGCAGCAGCAGCAGCAGCACACGCCACTGTCCCACAAGCTGAGCTGCGTCTGATCCCAGTCCTCTACTCAAGGTATTGATGCACTTTAATGGCTGTTTTCTGCTGTCACTCACTGAGAAACTTCTATTTTCAGCCTGCGGTGAGGTTGTTGCTCAGTGCGACTATTCTTTTTAATCGGATGTTTAAACTACAAATCCAGAGACCTGGGTTGTTATGGTTCTGTCTTTGTTTTAATTTACATGTTAATTATGACTCATTAGATACAGATACAACTTTGTTTTGGTAACTTTTGTTTAGTTGTAAATCACAGCCAAGCCACACTTAAAAGTACAATTAATGTTGAAGTCACTGCCGGTGACATGTTTTTACTCACTATTCCTTTGACACAATCAGTCAAACACAGGGGCTGCCTTTTAAACAGCTAAACAGTATTACATTGATTGAAATCTGCTAACAAGTGAAATTGCTACAGCGGCAACAGCTTTTTAAGAGCAGGACCATCTCGTTTGAACACATCGTATTCCAGCTCAGAGGACAGGCAACAATGCAAAGTTGTCTCCTATAAGCCATTCAGCCCCACTATAATAACACTGCCACGGGCTGCTACTGCTGGGTGGGATATAGACCTCAGGCTCACATGGAGCTAACGTCCTTTTCTCCGACAGACAGCCCCAGCATGGAGAGACCCTTGAGTGCAGAATCAGCTCCCCCAGCTCCCAGAAACCATACTCCTTCTCCAAGTCCCAGAGCTGAGGCCCAAGAGTTGAGAATGGAGGAGAAAGAGAGAACAGCGGACACAGAGGGGGACCCTACATATCTGTCTCTGTTATCAGAGGTGTCCGTGCTTGTGGAGGAGCCAGCAGAGGATGCATCAGAGAAGGCTGAGAGAGAGGCTCAGAGGCAGCTCCTGGCCACAGAGGAGCTGGTCTACACAGAGAGGAACTACCTGAGACTCCTCCAGGTCTGCACCTGCACCATCAGGAGCAACCTGCAGAAACTCCAGGTACTTTGCTGCATAGGGCTAAGAGGGTTTCCTGAACATGTAACCTGACCAGTGAAAACTCTGGGCCCTACTGGGTCTACAGTCAAATTACCGCTCTCTAAGGTATGGTTGAAACACCATGCTTAATTTCCTTCCACGTCTTGGAAAGTTTTTCAATTACCATATAATCGAACGTCTTCGATTACAAGGCCATGCTTAAAACGTGAGTCTCGTAAAAACAGGATGGTATCCCATTTTATGGGGTGGAAGACAGACCAGTCTATGCATCAGCCAGCTGTAATGATGAAGGGGATAATGTAATTATATGTTGGAGAGAGGATGGAGGAAGGAGGATAGAGAGATGGAGGGGATAACGTAATTGTATATGGGAGAAAGGATGGAGAGGAGAGGATAATGTAATTGTATATGGGAGAGAGGATGGAGAGGAGGAGGGGATACTGTAGTGGTGGGTGAGCAGTAAAGTCAGTCTGTACCTTCTCCCCTACCACAGCCACAGCTGACTAACTTGGACAGCATGTTCCTGTACATAGAGGAGGTGATCGACGTGTCAGGGCGCCTCCTTAACCTCCTGGACCAGAAGCAGTTGACACCCCATGATCCTCTCTTTCTGGAGACTCTATGTAAGTAGTAAGAATATTGCATTGCTGTATCAGTACAGTTTCCTTGGCTGGACTACACCTAGTGATTCTCACTCCCGGGTAGTTACTAATATATTTGCACCAGCACTACCACACCTACTAATCCTATGGGGCTATCATGAACAGGCTCATGTCCACCCCCTCTGTTGATACCAGCTGCTTGTCATGATGTGTTCTACATGGCTGTGTGTATTAAAGTCCTATTAAGCACATTTTCCACCATGGTGTTAGACAACACTTACACATACAGTCCCCCTTGCAGTCAAGCTGCTTGGATGGGTCAGCTAGATAGCGAAAAACAAAAAGTCTCTCTCTGTGGCGACCTTGTTAGCCTCGGTTATATTTCAATGTGGAGCAAACAACAGTGCCAAGTTCCTTTTTTCCATGATTTACTTGACCTTGCTCAGCACCTGGACTGCTAGGTGTTCAAACGTTGATATTTTCTGCAGAGATCAAACTTGCAAGAATGACTACACAACACCAACATAATGAAATGCCTTTATATATTCATTTGTATCACCTTAGAAACATTCCATGGGATGGATAAAGGACAACATGGGAGGTAAACATGTACATTAATATCCCTTCATGAATACTTGATTAATCTCCCCTTCAGGTGATGCCTTCCTCAGTCTATCAACAGACATGGAGTCGGCATACAAGGAGTACCTGGCCAACTACAACACCGTCACAGCGTTAGAGAACAGCTACAAGCAGAAAGATGCCCTGTGGACAGAGATAGTGAAAGTCATCAAGTCCTCAGCGTATGTTCATATCTTCCTCTGCATTCCTGTTCCTACCATTCTTTGTCTCTAAAGTCCCACTACTGAAATCCACTACTGAAACTGGCCTTGATATCACACCCCATCTCTATTGTGTTATGAACCTCCATGTTTTCTCACTATAAGTCCAGGAAGTATGACAAAGTGAGACTGTTGTGTACAGGCCAGATGTGAATGCCACCTCTCTGAGCTTCTTCCTGGTGATGCCAGTCCAGAGGATCGCCCGCTACCCTCTTCTCCTCCAGACCGTCATGAAACACACAGAGCCTGGGCACCCAGCCTATTCTCTTCTGGAGCAGACTGCCCGCACCGCCATAGCCCTCAACTGCAGGATCAATGAGTACAAACGCTTCAGGGAAGTAGGTGAGAACATGAGCTAGCTATCACCATCTAGTAGTTATTCCCTGTGATTGGTTGTACTATTCAGACAGGGATGAGGAATTGATAGATTGTGGCCCTTGCCTTCACTTATACCTGAACAACCATATTAGAATTTGTTGTCTTGTCATCACAGCTGACAAATACAAGAAGACGGAAACCCTGACGATAAGGGATAAGATGAATCGTCTGAACAGCCACAGCATCGCAAAGAAGACGGCCAGACTGAGTCAGTTCATCAAACATGAGACGGGGATTGCACCAAAGGTAAGGTACTGTCTGTGCCGGTCCTTGTTAAGATCACTCAGCCATAAAGTGAAGCTACACTTTCTACAAGTAAGGGAAACCGTGGTGAGAGAACAAATGATATGACTGGTGTTTACCTGCTGTATTCAAACCTTGATGTCGTTGAGGAGCATTTGTTACATACAGTATGTAGAGAGTCATTGAACACAATGACTCATGCGATGCTGGAGGATTATCACATGGTTATGAGTATTCCTTTGCGGACATTTTTAGACATATTATTCATCAAGTCACAAACTGAAGTTCTGGGTCTCTTTTTAGCTATGGATGGTAGAACTACCAGAACGTTCTTCTTTTAATATATGTTAAGATTTATAGAGTTTACTGTTAAAGGGGTACTTTGGCAATGAGGCCCTTGATCTACTTCCTCAGAGTCAGATGCACATGTAGATACTATTTATGTCTCAGTGTCCAGTATTAAGGAAGTTAGAGGTAGTTTCTAGAGCCAATGCTAACTAGCATGCTAGCAGATACCAATAGACTTTGAGTCATTGCGCTAACGCTAGTTAACATTGGTTCCCAAAACTACCTCAAACTTCCTTCCTACTGGACACAGAGATATAAAAATGGTATCCATGAGTTCATCTGACTCTGTGGAAGTAAATTAAAAAAACTAATTTACTAAAATCCCAAAGTGTTCCTTTAATAACTTCCCTCTGTTCAATTCCAGCTGGTAGATGAGGAGTTTGATGCCTTGGAGGGATTTTTCTATCTCCTTGAAAATGGTATCACCGTGCTACATGAAAATGTGGCGACATATCTAGACCATCTACAGGTGAGCTTTTGTTGACCCTAGCCCTTTGTCATGGAGACCAAAGTAAGATCACCATGACAACACTGGAATCACTTTGTTTATGTGTGGCTTTCCATTCAACGTATAATTAGTTCACAATCCCTTAGCATTCACTTCTGGCTTGGCATCCTCTTCCACTAAAGAATGGCCACAGCTCTGATCTGAATGACTTTTCTTCTTCAGCGGTGAGCAGTTGACAATTTAGAGGCAATGCAACTGTAAGAAAATCAGTTTAAAGTATTCAGCCTGCTACTCACTGCCCCACCTAATATGTGAATGCAGTCCCTCCCTACTGCCAACAACCACAGCCACCACTGCCGCTCATAAACCATGCATTACTGACCACTGCCGCACAGACTTGTGTTTACGTTTCCCCCCATGTCTAATTCTAGATCATGTTGTAACTTTCCTTCCATCGTTATATTCCAGAGGTTTCTTAGCTGTCGACCGGAGGAGTTTGATCTTGACATGGATGGTGAGGAGCCTGCTATATACTACAAAGAAATCATAACAGCACTGAGACAATGGATACTTCCTACATGTGTAAGTTAAGCTACAGTACCATGTTGTATGTTACAAAAATAGGCATCAGAAAAGACTTATGGATGTTTCACTTTCCTTCTGGTCAGCCCTGTCCTTCAGGCTTCAGATTACACTGTCTGGACCTCACACTTCTATCTCCCCTCCCCCACTCATCCCTCTATCCCCATCCCCCTCTCTCTCCAGGAGAAGAGGATGAGGACTTTGGTCCACAAGCCCCTCTGTGCCCTGAGAGAGCTCCTGGCGGGGCCTCGTAACCTGATCAGTAAGCGTCTGGACAAGCTGCTGGACTACGAGCTGATCGAAGAGAAGCCCAGTCTGAGCTACGATGAGCAGGCGGTGGCTAACACCTATAAGACCATCAACACCCTGCTCCTCAACGAGCTTCCCCAGTTCAACAGCCTGGCCCTCACCCTGCTCTGGGGCATGCTGGGGGCTTTCAGCTGCCTGCACAAGGACCTGGCTGCAGACATGGAGCAGCTCTTCCAGGGCTTCACCCAACAGGTACACAATAATACAGTACTGGAGTAGAGGGGATGACTAGCATGTTTCTTGTGGGGGTACAGACAAATGCCTATTTTCTCTATGATCCTAAAGGTTTCGTTAGTTAAGTAGCAGTTTGCTCATGTATTTGTTACTACTTTTAGAATCAGATTTTAGTGGGAGCTATACCAAAAGCAGAGATGTTGCTGAAGTTAAAGTTGACTATTTGTCTCATCTTATTTTGTTTAACATGTCTCTTTGCAGCTCCCTCACGGTTCCCTGGAGCCGAATGCATTCTGGGAGTGGGCGGAGTGTTCGGTGCTGGAGGGTGCGAGGAGGCTGGAGAGCCTGTGTTGGAATGTGAAGGATCAACTCAATGCTCCCATTGTCCAGGTCAGTCTCAACAGAAGCTCCACTATAATCTGTTTGGTGGCGATGGGACTTGTTGTCGGCTAACATTGCCAGGGACAGTGTGTGTACACATCCACAGCCCCACAGGACTTGTCAAATAGCAGCAGGATGATTCATACTACACCTACTGTATTCACTGTCAATGTTTTGATGCCGCATTATGTGTTTGGAATAACCTGAATTGGATTATGATTGCTATTTCTACTAGCCTTGGGGTTGTGGTGTTAACTGTTGAGGGTTCTGAGGAAGGTGAGTCACCTGAAGGGACAATACTGTAACTAAACACAAGCCCATCTGTCAAAACCAACACACTAGAACACATCATGTCACAACTCACAACATTAACCTGTATTTCCTGTAATAAACCCCTCATCAAAAATGGCATACTGGAAATTCCATTACATTTTTCCCCCAGTCGGAAACAGAAACCACCATTTTGCTTGGTCATAATACAGCAATAACTTTACTCTGGCTAGCTCATGGCTCCTATCATCACCACACCACTGCTCATTACTTTAACTGATGAGAATGTGAAGCTGCCGAGTGGGGAGGGAGGAGGAGGGGAGAGAGAAATGGTGTAGTTTAATCTTCCAGACTAATCTAGACATCTCACGGCCCATGTTATAAGCTGTACGTTGTCTGTCTGCGGTGTTAAGGAGCAGCTCTCCTGGCTGTAGGCCTCACAGAACCACAGCAACCTATTCCCTATATAGTTCACCAGCCCTGCTCAAAAGTAGTGCACTATATAGAGAATAGGGTGCGATTTGGGACATAGCCAGAGAAGGTAGCTAGCTATATGATAGTAATGAGACAGGAATACATGACAGCACTAGGGAGAATGGGCTGCTCGTCTGTGGCTAGAGATGACTCCTACTTACAGGTACCAGTTCTACAGTACTAGAAAGAAACAGGATCGCTTCATTAGCTACTCTTAGATGACATAGTGAAGCCATTTAAACTCTAGAAGTCACCCTGGGTGGAAGCTGAGCAGGTGAACACCAGTGATAATGAACATGGTGAATGACTAGCTGTCAAAGCCATTGCTTTACTATGTTCCTGATGGTTCCTTATCAGTTCAGATAGCTCTACCAGAGTCGTGTTCATTAGGGCACACCTTAGCAAAACGTTTAACACATTTTTGCAATGGAAATAAAGAATTGACATTTCTTATTGAACAAATTCAGGTCCTCCCTCTCTATTTGTCTTCTCTTCCATTTGGTGTGCAATGACCACAACGCTGTCCTCCCAGCCTCTCAGCCCTGGCTCTCAGAGGCGTCTGAAGGTCCTGACAGACAAGCACGGCTCAGGGAAGATCTACCAGCTGACGGGTCATGTGGTGGGGACCAGAGACCTGGACCTGAGCCTGAACAGAGGAGAGCTGGTGGCCATCATCAGAGAGATGGACACACGGGGGGACAAACGACGCTGGCTGGTCGATGCTGGGGGTAAGACCACCAAGACATTTAGCCTTTTCACTAGAGAGGCTGATCTTTAAAATAACAAACCGCTTTACTTTCTAAAAGGAAAGTCAGTCCTTAATTCTGTCAATGTAGCAGTGAATACCAAACCATAACGCGTATAATGCTGCTTCATTCACCACCAGTTAAGGTAGAGACATCTAATGGTTGTTTACTGTTACTGCTGCATGGGTACCATTTTGATCTATGCCAGTGAGATCTATCAAGCCAAATAGATTTGATTAATTATAGGACAACGTGGTTTATATACCGTACATTTCATCAGATTACAATTACTTATGAATTCATGTCTTCCAATCATCTACACCAATCTCCCTGTGTTCAGGTCCAAGAGGATACGTCCCCTCCTCCAAGCTGGTAAGTTACCACCAGGTAACCATGGACCCGCCCCCATCCCCTCATCTGATCACTACCATGGATCAAGCTGGGGGGGTCAGACGACACTCCTGCACGCCTGACCTCAGGCGACCCTCCTACACCCCTGATACACCCCAGCCACGGCTCGTGAGGACTATGTCGATGACAGTTCCCTGCCTCCAGGTCAGTGACACTCTGAGCTGCTTGCCCTTGTCAGCCGGGTTCAAATGCAGAGTGCCCCAAACCTTCTCCTGAGTGCTTTATTCATTTATTTGTTTTAGTTCTTCAAACATCATCATACATTGTTGGAGTCTCTCTCTCTCTCTCTCTCTCTCTCTCTCTCTCTCTCTCTCTCTCTCACACACACACACACGTAGAAGAAGTGTCGAGGCACATAATTGTATCTGGGTTGGGTCTGTCTGTGTGGCTGAGCTGTTGAAATGCAGCTCTCCTGGTTGTTAAAGTGAGTGATTCTCCTCGTGACCTTTGGAAGGCATCTATCATACTCTTATAGCCAGGCCTCTTCATGCACCGCTGACAGTATGATCACTAATCATAGGCAGGTGACATGTGATCCTGCTTAGGCTTTGATTCTTTAACTTGAGTGGTCCGTTTTAGTCTCTTCTTTCTGTCTAACATCCTTGCCATGGCTAAGTATGTGTCTGTCAGAGCAGAGGAGACTGTGGTTGGGCTCAATTCAGAATTCCAATTGAATGCTTACATTTTTACTGAATTTGAAATTAAGTAGTAAACAGGATACAGAATTACAATTTGAAGTAAAGGAAATAGAATTGAATTCAGTAAAATTCTATGAAATTCAAATGCCTCTTCTATTCTATAACAGGTGTAGTCTATACAAATATACACTGAGTGTACAAAACATTAGGAAACCTGCTCTTCCATGTGTCGTGTCTTTTGGCTATGCCGGATTAAGTGATATGACATGCTGTTCTATAAAATCCTTTCTCTGTAATTAATATTACCTGATTGAGCTAATCATGTAAATGTAATTAACTAGAAAGTCGGGGCACCACGGAAGAGTGTTTATAGAGCTGTTATCTTCCGAAATAAACTTCTAAAGACCTAGTAATATTTTACATCAATAGCAGTCAATATTAATCGTCACCTTATTTCAGTCTCATCTGAACATTGTAAATTCTTGGTTAACTTCACGAACCCTGGCTAACAAGTTGAATCAGCAATACAAAATTTGGTTTAATTATTTATTTACTAAATACCTAACTAATCACACAGAATTACATATACACAGAATGGATCATACATTGATTACTAATTATGTCCTACAAGAAAACGTCCCTGGGGGACGGAACCTGTATGACGGCTGGCTACACAAAGAGAGGGGGTTGGGCTTGAATGAAAGCGCGGGAGAACAAAGGGAGAAGCTATGCTATCGTAAATACAGAATCTTATGCATTCCAAATAACCGCCCATTTGAAAAAGGAAAATGCAATAAATATTTACTCTGAGCTGCGCTTCGGTAGGTTGGTCGTAGATGCTGGCCGTATTGCCCAACAGAGATATTCCTTGTCCTTTTAAGAGTGTCTCTGGTGGTAAACAGAATACTTGGCAGTGTCGTGTTGTTTGTTAGAAGAGATCCTTTGTCCGTCCTTTCCTAGCCCACGTTTAGAGCGGCCGCTGCTAACTCAACGGCTAGGAGGTATCACTTCTGTAGTGAATAAGAGTTCAAAGTTCATACCATTCGCAACCAAAGCTCACACTGAGGTTGGCTTAGTTCTGTAGTTGACATGTTAGTCCTTTTAACGTGGAACCGTCGTCCTCATGTCCTCGGAACAGCTTATTATCTGAATCCTTCTGACATCGGACCGTCGCCCTAATGTACCCGGAACAGCAAGTTATTCACCCTTTTAACGCAGAGGCTGCAGGCCTCGCGTACTCGGAACAGGAAGTTACATTTTCGTAAAGGGCTTTTCTATAGGAAGGGAGAGAAGGGAATGTTTCATAGTTTATAACCAATGTCTCTTCACATGGGCGGGGCCACTGAGTTAGTTCACTCATAAACCCAATTCTCTCATTTGGAAGCGAAAATTACATTTCATCTTTTCACAAATAGTTTTTAAACATTTAAATTGCACAACAATTCCATGTGAACCTGATAACTATAATGTGTAGACTTTCCACGATACAGTTTGTCATCCTATCATTAATAAGAATGTCTCAGATGACAACCGAACTGACATCACATTCATTAAGTACCAACGCATATTTTCAACTGGTTGGATTACCGAAATATGGTTCCTTTCCCCCACCTTTGATGTTCCCCGACTCTCTGTTTAACAAAGGCTTTTCAAGAGGCTTTCAGTAGAGTCAAGAGAGGAAAGGGAGAAAGGTATTTATGGGGGGGTCGTAAACCTTACCCACAGGCCAACGTCATGACATATGACAGACTGACCAGGTGAATGCAGTTGAAGCTATGATCCCTTAATGATGTCACTTGATAAATCCACTTCAATCAGTGTAGATTTTATGTTTATTTTTTTATTTAATCTTTATTTAACTAGGCAAGTCAGTTAAGAACAAATTCTTATTTACAATGACGGCCTAGCTGAAGGGGAGGAGACGAAGGATTTTTAAGCCTTGAGACAATTGAGACATGGATTGGGTATGTGTGCCATTCAGAGGGTGAATAGGCAAGACAAACGATTTAAGTACCTTTGAACAGGGTATGGTAGTAGATGCCAGGTGCACCGGTTTGTGTGTCAAGAACTGCAACGCTGCTGGGTTTTTCATGCTCAACAGTTTCCCATGTGTATCAAGAATGGTCCAACAACCAAAGGACATCCAGCCAACTTGACACAACTGGGGGAAGCATTGGAGTCCACATGGGCCAGCATCCCTGTGGAATGCTTTCGACACCTTGTAAAGTCCATGCCCCGACAAATGGAGGCTGTTATGAAGGCAAAAGGGGGTGCAATTCAATATTAGTAAGTTGTTCCTAATGTTTGGTATAGCCAGTGTATAAGGTAGGGTCTAATATAACTGCATTGTTTGTTGAGAAATATAATTAGCAATTCTAAGCACTAAGGTTAAAAGAGTAAGGGGGAATTCTGACCTGAGTTAAGTGTGCGTAAATGGAATGCAATTACCTTTTTTTTATGCCCTTTTCTACTCATATTCTGACCTTGAACCTAAGCATGACAATAGCATGATATTCACCGCTATTCATTTGGGGTGGAGGTCTAAGAAATTAAGGTGTGGCGGAGGAGTCTATAGATATGCTGTATTCTGACGTGGACTAAATGCCGTAATTATTCCACCACCTTCATGTGTGAGGAATCCATGAATAAGGTTGAGCAAACCTACAGGTTCCAAGTGGAAAAAGCCTTTACTTTATTTTTTCAGATAAAAAAGTTATGTATTCTTTGATATCTGGTAGTGTGACATGTCGGATTCAATGAAACTCATGTTCTATGAATTGAGCGAAATTTCTTTGAATTGCAATGAATTAAATTATATTTCCTGTCACTGAAACTCAAATCAAAGATTGTCTATTATATTGACAAAATAGTCAAGTGACCACTCTAACAATGGAAATACACGTCTTCAAAGATGAAAGGCAGGCGGGAAGAAGCAAGATCAGGCAAGACCATTCTAGCCAATAAAGGGGAGATGGGCGTGTGAACAACAGGCCATAGAGATGGATGACTCACCTTTGTATGGTGTCATTTTGCCGTCTGTGACAGCATGGGCAATTTTAAAGTAGTACATTTTATTCTTCATTGGCTGATTTGCTCCCAACAATATGACTCCTCAGCCAGTCGACTTCTTTAAAATGGTGCCTCAACGGCAATGTCCATGCCAAAACAGGTTATAGCCGTGATGAGTCCTCTGTCTCTGTGACAACAGGCACAACTCCGATGTAGTCTTTTTGTTGTTGTTGTCAAAATGCCACTTATCAGTGCGTTCGTAACAACCTTACTATCATGAAACATATTTTTGATCAAGTAAGTCTTACATGTAGCAAATTACACCTCCATACAAAAAATCCTCAGGTGCTTATTTCTGCTTATTTTTGGGAAACCTCTCACTTCGCCTCTTCCACTCTGTTTAAATAAAAATTCCACACCCTGTGTCGTGTGACTAATTCTGAATTGAGCCCAACCATGGAGGAGACTGATGGTGATTAGTGGTCCAATACCATCACAGGCCTCATGGCGGAGCCATTAACCTGCACGTATATGCCCTGCTGATGTTTCTCTAGTTATGTTGTCCAGAGGTGAGCTGTGTTTTCTAATGGCCACCAGGCTAAATACAATCAATCTCTAGAGCATCATGCTCATTAATAAAGCCTTGTTTGCTCTGTCTGTTCTGACCTCTGCGGCGTCTTTGCAGGTGGTCGCAGGCTATGACTTCATGGCGAGGAGCAGTCACGAGGTCTCTCTGAGGGCGGGGGAACCAATCAGAGTCCTGGAACCTCATGACAAGAAGGGTAGCTGTGACTGGAGCCTGGTGGAGGTGCGGGGGCAGAGGGGGTACGTGCCCTCCAACTACCTGACAGTGATGCCCACATCCACGATGCCCACCGCCCCCTACCGCTAGGGTTGCCCAGGTAACCAGCCACCAGCCGGTCTGAGCTAGACACTGCCACTCAACTCTTCACTGCCACACAGCTCATCTTAGCAGGGGAAGCCTACATCCACAGGAGAGAGAGAGCGAGAGAGAAGGAGAGATTGTGTGCTGTTGATTGATTGGATCACAGATTTGTGTGTGAAGTGGCGAGGCTGGCATTTGCAGGTAGAAGCTCCAAGCCCTCAACTGCAGCTCTTATTAGAAGCATGTAAGTGGGAGGCCACTTCCATTACCAGGAACCAGGGGTGCAAGGCTGCTTTTTCCCTGGAGAGACTGACTGACTGACTGACTGACTGACTGACTGACTGACTGACTGACTGACTGACTGACTGACTGACTGGTAGGAATGCCTCAGCACAGCATGATGATAGAGGAGAGCAGGCAGTCCATCAAGCTTATCTGTCTGTCTGGAGTTCTCACACTCACTCACTCTTACACACACACACACACACACACACACATACACACACACACACACACGCTACGTAGTCTGGGCGTTGGCAGTTAAACAGATGGAAATATGTACAAACTCCATTTTGATGTAGCACTGTCAGGTGACTTGGCCACTGACATTGTCAGTAATGCAGTTTTTGCTCAGGCAAAATAGTTTTCTGATTTCTAGGAAGAATAAGGTCAGCAAACCTTAATGCTAGTTTGCAAGATCAAATAAGGAGAGAAAGTGGATAAGATAACTTGTTCAAATGGATGAAGCGGAGCTAGTTTGATTCCAGACATGAAATGGCAGCAAAGGTGTGTTACTAAAGCAATGGCATCATTAGGTTGATATGGCTTTAATAAGACAGTTGTTGTACTGCAGCTAGCGGGGCCTTCTCATTTGTCCAAATAGGAGGGCAGAGTGAGAAGACCAGACATTACCTTGTGCTGCATCTGGGCTGACTGGTCTAGACAGACATAACTGTCTTCTCTCAGCTAGCCACAAGGGGGCGCACCACACCAGCGCTCACCCAACAGCTGTCTGTAGGCTTTACCTTTAGCCTCTTCATTATTAGCTCAGTCGACAGTGACATTAATCTTCTGGTGGATGTCACACAACCTAAACATGTTCATATCTCATCGGTGTGGTCATATCATTCCTTTCACTGTCAATATCTGCTGCATAATATGATCTAAAGAGAATGTTCTCTCTAAGCCCTCTGTCAAGGTATAGATGTCATGTTTTTTATTTTATTTTTATTTATTTCATTGATTTAACACAGCAGGACCGTGCGTCAGGCTTTTTATAGTATCTTCTGATGATATGAAGGAAAAAATCGCTCAGTTTGCAAGGGAGCACGGCTCTTTCAGTGCAGCAGTGTCATTGTTATGCAGATTGGTGCAGAGTAGTCACTGTGCCCTGGGTAATACAGCACTCAAGCTGGGTATGCAGCTCTTCAGATAGTCACCTCTATTTTACCATGTTGACTCAGAACAGGATTTGTATTAGGCTCTAAGATGGTGCAGTTTCTGAATTTTAGATATAATTTAAGGAAAGGCCACGTAGATAGTGGTGGTCTATATGAGAGTTATGATAACAGAGCTTTCACTATGTTAGCAACCGAATGGAGAGTAATCACGTGTAAATGGATGTCAGGGCTTTTAATGTTGTACTTAACCAAACGATGCTACTGAGTGACACGTGTCGTCCTCCATATGACATTTAAACGTGTGGCGTATTCTGTGTTTGTGGTCGTCACTGCCTCAGCTAAGGACGGGTTGCTACCAGGGATGTGATGCAGTGACTCCCTACAGCTACCGCTAACTCTAGCATGACAGAACCCTACGCAGCTCTAAAAATAAACGTTCTCTCATTCAATAGTTCTATAAATAGCCCACTGTCTGTACAGGATCTTCTGTTGGACCCTTGGCCTCCCCCCACTGGTCACTGTTGGAACAGCAGTTTAACTCCAGCTACCTCTTCTGGGTGGTACATCGCATATCAGCTACTGCAATACTACCTCTACAGTGTTTCTGGGCTGCTGCTGGCGTAATGCCATAAGGGAGTATACAGAAAGCAATTAGATTGGTTTTACTCTCGGTCTTAGATCATTTGGCTCCTGATTATGAGGGTATTCCAGTGCTTTAAGCAGGCAGGGCTGAATCAAGGCGTCCATGTTGTTTCTGTCAAGGCGTCCATGTTGTTTCTGGCAGAATGTAGAACAGCGGCTGCACAATAACAATGTCTATCTGGCTGCAGCCTCATATTTATGTGCTGGACAGAATTTATTGTACAATCAAGGGGGGCTATATTATGGCAGTCAAGGGAGGGAGCATCTGTGTGCCGGGGGGCATTTTTCCTGGAAGAGTCCACCTCCCAATTTGGGAGGAAGAGTTGAATCACATTGAATGTGATGGGGGCTGATGCATCCAAGCCGCACTAGGCTGGCCACAGAAATGGCAGCAGTGGGCCTGTCCTGGGCGCTTTAAACCAGGGCTGTATTTGGTAACAATTTGGCAACGCTCCTGATGCCGTTGCTTCTTTAAGGCCCTGTCAGCTGATCTCTCTGACACAACCAATTTAGTTTTAACAATAGCTCATCCCCTGTACTGCTGGACTAGAATGGGAAAGTCTCCCCTGGCTTGTAGCAAATGTCTGGGGTTTAGAAGGTAGTGGTGAGACAGGGTAGGGAGGCACTCTGCCCCCATGCAGCCAGGAAGCCCCTTTCTCCTGATGTTCCCCTTGGGGACCTCGGGAGAGAGCCACTGACATGGTGCAATCACCTCACCGTCCACTGGCTAACTGTGTGTCAGTCAGTCGAGGGACAGAGCGGGTGTGAGCCACGGCAGTCAAGCTGAGCAGATCTCCTAGTCAGGGGGATAGACTAGGCAAATCAAATCACAAAAATCCACAACATCAGTACATTGCTTTCTCCTTCCAGACCCTCTGAATAAGACATGCATAGAGATAGAATACTGACACATACACTGACATTCTGTAAGAGATGCAGTTCACCAGGTTCCCTTAAACTTGATATAATTTAATCCATAATTTTGCTACACATTGACTTGAAACTTAATTCGTTATGCCTTTTGCATTTGAAGGAAGTTATTTGGCCTGCAATAGACTAGCGTCTTGTCCAGAGAGTGTACTTCTACATCAAGCTGCTGCACGCTACAGAAAGAGGAGACACAACGGCCCATAGGGCAGGAGCCTGTCTTCAACAGGGCCACTTAAGTGACATTTCTAAAGGAATTGCTTTGATGTTCTATAACTCCATGCTTTCAATTGGCCAAACATATTTTGTAACCAAAGAGTAGTCAAGGATTGTTTACCATGTTGATCTGCCCTGTGCAGTATAGGGCAGTGCCCTTTCCCTTAGTGGAAATCACACTGACCCCCTGTGTGTGGTGACAGTTGGACAGAATGGTCTGGGGTCCAATCAGACTGAAGGAGGGGCCCAGACAAGAGTGGAGATTTGAGTGCCAGGGGGATATGGGGGTAAAGACGGAGGCTTCCTTTGGGCCTCAGTGAGGAGTCTAATTGTAGGGTGACTGTGTTGATCATAGACTATGTGTTCTAACCCAGAGTTCAGACAATCTGCTGTAACCTACAGTCTCAGGGGCCACACCCCCTCCCTCCTGACTTTTCCTAAAATGATGGCTAACTCTGACTCCATGGCCTCCTCTCTTTCTCTCTCACTATCTGCGAAATGTGGCACTGAGATGCCACTTTTTTTTAATTTAAACCCTAAGATATGCAGGAATGGACTGTCATGGCTACTGGCCAGCATTTGACCCCCATGGTGGACAGGCAGACGCTCAAGGTCTGTCTTGTTTTTCAACAGGGAGGACACGGCACTACCTCTCCAATTATGTGAAGGGCCTGACTGTGTTTTGAAACAGCCAGGCAGGCGGTCCATACGTAAGCTCTAGAGCCCGCTCCCTACTCTCTCTCCCCCTCTCCCTACTCCCTAGAGCTCCCTCGCTCTCTCCCTTCTCTCTAATCCTCTCCCTACTCGCTAGAGCTCTCTAGAGCTCTCTAATCCTCTCCCTACTCTCTAATCCTCTCCCTACTCTCTAGAGCTCTCTAATCCTCTCCCTACTCTCTAATCCTCTCCCTACTCTCTAATCCTCTCCCTACTCTCTAATCCTCTCCCTACTCTCTAGAGCTCTCTAACCCTCTCCATACTCTCTAGAGCTCTCTCCTCCTCTCCCTGCTCTCTCCTCCTCTCCCTGCTCTCTAGAGCCCTCTCCTCCTCTCCCTGCTCTCTAGAGCTCTCTCCTCCTCTCCCTGCTCTCTAGAGCTCTCTCCTCCTCTCCCTGCTCTCTCCTCTTCTTCCCATCTCTAGAGCTCTCTTCCCCTCTACCTGTTCCCCTCTCTAGAGCTCTCTCTCCCTACTCTCTCCTGTAAACAGTACTGGCCTAGAATGTCAGGGATGTAAACAGTCATCACAAGGGTGCAGGACTTAGCGCTTGCGATAGTTTGGCACTCAGACACGCAGAGGGGGAAGGAGGGCGGGGATTGGGGTGTTTATGTTCGATGTTAGAAAGGAGCCCATCCCAGTCATCCAACCTGGCACAAATATATGGCATGTCCCCCTCTGGCAACCTGATCAGGCACTTTATAACACTTACATGACACTAAGCTCAATAGGGTTTCACAAACTCTTGGAGTTCAAATTCGTAATCGCTGCAGTGAAAATTTAGCCGATGCTGTGTGCGAGCTATCGAATATTTGTTTTGAATCGATTTGGTACCATTTTAATCTCGCTCTTTAAACTGTCAATCATCTCATGTTCTCTTGTTTCTGTATTGTACAGTATGGACTAGAGCTTACAGCCAAATGAAATGCTATATTGCTATAGTAGGAAATAACTGTTTATTTTTGCAGTTGTACATATTTTTCCAACATGTTTACATTAAACATATATACAGTACCACTGGGAGATGTATGTGCTTATGTCCTGTTTCTCATATTATTATTCCCATGTACTGTTTAATTTTTCATGAAGTTGAAATGATCAATGAGAACTGGGCATTGAAGGGAACATAAGACACGGGGATCTTCTTGTATGACACATTGGATCCTTCGAAACGCAGTCAAGCTTCGTCTCAGCCAATAGCGCATTTGTATTCAGGACACATCCTATCAGGATACATCCTGTGCCTTAGAACTACACTCTGGGCCTGGAAGCCTTACAACTACACTCTGGGCCTGGAAGCCTTACAACTACACTCTGGGCCTGGAAGCCTTACAACTACACTCTGGACTTCGAAGCCAGTTCCACTGATATTATTCATTGTTCCCTATAAGCAGGGCCTGATTTTAGACCTCGGACACCAGGTGGGTGCAATTAATTGAGGTAGAACAGAACCAGTATGCTCCTTACCTCGTAGGGTCAGAGTTGAATACCCCCTGCTATATAGCATGTCCACATCCCTCTGTATTTGGCACTTGTGATCGATGCCACGTGAAGCTGGCTCATACCACAGAAGACGCTTCACGCGATGGCTAAATCTTTTGACCATCCTCTGCTCGATTCACCCCAATCCACCAATTCCTTAAAGCTGCCATCTTTTATGGATCCTCTCCCCAACTCTGTGGCCGTAAAATGAATAATTGGTCATTTGTCGTTGGGGAGAGGGTATAGTTATGAAGACCATCTCTGGAATGAAGTTATTTGGTATTTTATTAGGATCCCCATTAGCTGTTGCAAAAGCAGCAGCTACTCTTCCTGGGGTCCACACAAAACATGACACATAATACAGAATGACATAATACAGAACATCAATAGACAAGAACAGCTCAAGGACAGAACTATATACCTTTTTTAAAGTCACACCTAGCCTACATATGAGGTGTTGAGGTGAGGTGTTGCTTTATCTGTGATTTGAAACCAGGTTTGCTGTTTATTTGAGCAATATGAGATGGAAGGTGCAATAAGGGCTCTATATAATATTGTACGCTTTTTTGAATTTGTTCTGGATTTGGGGACTGTGAAAAGACCCCTGGTGGCATGTCTGGTGGGATAAGTGTGTGTGTCAGTTGTGTTTAAGTTAACTATGCAAACAATTTGGGATTTTCAACAAAGTGTTTCTTATAAAAAGAAGTGATGCAGTCAGTCTCTCCTCAACTCTTAGCCAAGAGATACTGGCATGCATAGTATTTATATAAGCCCTCTGATTACAATGAAGAGCAAGACATGCCGCTCTGTTCTGGGCCAGCTGCAGCTTAACTAGGTCTTTCCTTGCAGCACTGGACCACACGACTGGACAATAATCAAGATTTTCTCTCCAGAATTATGGAGACCAGCACCTTCTGGAATGGAATTGCTTCAGGCCTGACCAAGGAGAAGCTGCTAAAATCCCATGTCTTCACCTCGCAACGTAATGTCCTCATCTCATCCACCTTCACACATCTACCCCCCTCCCCCCTCTCTCTCTCTCTCCAGAATCTGTTATATGACCCTCCAGAGAGCTCTGAAAGTCTGCTGGCTTACATGAATAAGCATGGTTTAATCATGGAAGGGTAAGTATGTGTGGTTAGCTATGGGAGCGGGAACAGAGTGATTTGGCTGCTTGGTGTTGATGGACTCCCTGTCTTGTTTGTGAAACTGCCTGTGAGGAAGCCCAGAGCAGAGACTGGAGTGGATTGGAGACCGTGGGTTGAGATGAACAGAGAGCAGAGCAGACAATACACACAACAGATCCATGGAGACCGAAGTCTGCCTTGCTGCCTCAGTCTGCCTTGCTGCCTCAGCCTGCTATGGCGACGGCTATTAGGAAAACAGACGATACAAACAACATGCTGTAGATCATTTGAGAGCTGTAGCTGCCCCTCTCTGCCTCCCAGCCCCAGCCAGCCACTCAGCCAAGGCTGCCTTGGAGCACAAGGTTGTCCATAATAGCATTGACATCCAGGGAATACTACCACAGAACAATAAAACATATTTGATACTACTGTGATAAAACCATCATAAGTCAGAGCAGCTAGGACAGAATCCAGAGCACTCAGGAGTCAAGGGAGGGGGTCACACCAGAGGTCAAGAGGGTCAGGAATGCACAAGGCCCTGACTGACTTTTTAGGATTTCCTTTCTTGCAGCCACCCACGTCCCAGTCCTGTCCCAGCCAGCACCCATTCGTCCTAGCTCTAGCCCAGCTATCACTACAAGTGACACGTTGGAGAGTTCAGTACGTTCATCTCAAACCGATTGAGGTCTTTGGGGAATCTGTGTTCTCTTTTGAATGTATGTTTATTGACTTGCAGAATATGTCACAAACACCTGTTCCACTTGCACTGTAATCCCTTTGCAGATGAAGGAATTTCAGGCCTTAATCCTGGCTTTACATGTAAACACCACCCTCAGTGCACCATGCTGCCTGCCTGGTGTAAACAGTGTTGTCACTGTAAACAGTCAACATGTTGGATCATGAGCACCCAAAACAACACAGTTCTGATAGTCAACATGGTGGCTCATGAGCACCCAAAACAACACAGTTCTGATTGTCATTCCTGATAACAGATGCCTTGTGAATCTTTTCTATAAAGTAAGGATTTTTATAATGACCATGACTGCATTTACACAAGTATTAGCTGTTTGCTGTAAACCCTACACTCATCACGTTTTAACAATCACCGTTGTGAAACAGCATGTAAACAAGACCTTTTTAACAATCACCGTTGTGAAACAGCATGTAAACAAGACCTTTTTAACAATCCCCATTGTGAAACAGCATGTAAACAAGACCTTTTTAACAATCCCCGTTGTGAAACAGCATGTAAACAAGACCTTTTTAACAATCACCGTTGTGAAACAGCATGTAAACAAGACCTTTTTAACAATCCCCATTGTGAAACAGCATGTAAACAAGACCTTTTTAACAATCCCCGTTGTGAAACAGCATGTAAACAAGACCTTTTTAACAATCCCCGTTGTGAAACAGCATGTAAACAAGACCTTTTTAACAATCCCCATTGTGAAACAGCATGTAAACAAGACCTTTTTAACAATCCCCGTTGTGAAACAGCATGTAAACAAGACCTTTTTAACAATCACCGTTGTGAAACAGCATGTAAACAAGACCTTTTTAACAAAGGCACTACTGCTCAGCACACAGCATTCAAGACATATTTGGAAATCCTGACTTGCTGACCAAGCAAGTCCAAATACCTCTTCATGATTTGGTGGAACTGAAAACATTTCCTTGCTTGGCTTGTGAGCTCAGCCTTAGTTGGAGTGTGTGTGTGTGTGTGTGTGTGTGTGCGCTCATGCTTCTCACATTAAAATGTTATTTGTCACATGCTTTGTAAATAACAGGTGTAGACTAACATTTAAATGCTAACTTACAGGCCCCTTGCTACAACGCAGACAGAGAAAGATAGAAATAATGTAAAACACAAGGAATAAAACCACAATGAGTAACTCTAACTTGTCTATATACACGGGGTGCCAATACTGAGTCCATGTGCAGGGATACAAGGTAATTGAGGTAGATATGTACATATAGGTTGGGGTAAAGTGACTAGGCAACAGGATGGATAATAAACAGTAGCAGCAGCGGATGTGATGAGTCAAAAGTTAGTGGCCAACCAAGGACGATGTACAGAGTTGACTGAGGACACAACAGTGCTGGTTCCCTCCCTGGCCTGGTAGCCTGCTGTCAATTAAAGTCAGTGTTACTGTCTGACAACCTTTGAACTGGATTCCAATTCCCTCCTGGAGAGAGAGGAACATCAAAAAACTATTTTGTGTTATGCAGTCCATCAGTCTTCATATGGAAAGACATTTATGGTTCTTAGGATTGCATCAGTACATGCCTTACTATAATAGTAACAGCATGTGGTTACAACCGAAGGACCACATATGTACACAGTTGATGTCGGAAGTTTATATACACTTACGTTGAAGTCATTAAAACTCGTTTTCAACCACTCCACAAATTTCTAGTTAACAAACTATGGTTTTGGCAAGTCAGTTAGGACATCTACTTTGTGCATGACACAAGTAATTTTTCCCAAAATTGTTTACAGACAGATAATTTCACTTATAATTCACTGTATCACAATTCCAGTGGGTCAGAAGTTTACATACACTAAGTTGACTGTGCCTTTAAACAGCTTGGAAAATTCCAGGAAATTATGTCATGGCTTCAGAAGCTTCTGATAGGCTAATTGACATCATTTGAGTCAATTGGAGGTGTACCTGTGGATGTATTTCAAGGCCTACCATCAAACTCAGTGCCTCTTTGCTTGACATCATGGAAAACTCAAAAGAAATCAGCCAAGACCTCAGAAAATATTCTACACCTCCACAAGTCTGGTTCATCCTTGGGAGCAATTTCCAAACGCCTGAAGGTACCACGTTCATCTGTACAAACAATAGTACGCAAGTATAAACACCATGGGACCATGCAGCCGTCATACTGCTCATGAAGGAGACGCGTTCTGTCTCCTAGAGATTAGCGTACTTTGGTGCGAAAAGTACGAATCAATCCCAGAACAACAGCAAAGGACCTTGTGAAGATGCTGGAGGAAACGGGTACAAAAGCATCCATATCCACAGTAAAACGAGTCCTATATTGACATAAAGGCCGCTCAACAAGGAAGAAGCCACTGCTCCAAAACCGGCATTAAAAAAGCCAGACAACGGTTTGCAACTGCACATGGGGACAAAGATCGTACTTTTTGGAGAAATGTCCTCTGGTCTGATGAAACAAAAATAGAACTGTTTGGCCATAATGACCATCGTTATGTTTGGAGGAAAAAGGGGGAGGCTTGCAAGCCATCCCAACCGTGAAGCACGGGGGTTGCAGCATCATGTTGTGGGGGTGCTTTGCTGCAGGAGGGACTGGTGCACTTCACAAAATAGATGGCATCATGAGGGAAGAAAATTATGTGGATATATTGAAGCAACATCTCAAAACATCAGTCAGGAAGTTAAAGCTTGGTCGCAAGTGGGTCTTCCAAATGGACAATGACCCCAAGCATACTTCCAAAGTTGTGGCAAAATGGCTTAAGGACAACAAAGTCAAGGTATTGGCGTGGCCATCACAAAGCCCTGATCTCAATCCTATTGAAAATTTGTGGACAGAACTGAAAAAGCATGTGCAAGCAAGGAGGCCTACAAACCTGATTCAGTTACACCAGCTCTGTCAGGTGGAATGGGCCAAAATTCACCCAACTTATTGTGGGAAGCTTGTGGAAAGCTACCTGAAACATTTGACCCAAGTTAAACAATTTAAAGGCAATGCTACCAAATACTAATTGAGTGTATGTGAACTTCTGACACACTGGGAATGTGATGAAAGAAATAAAAGCTGAAATAAATAATTCTCTCTACTATTATTCTGACATTTCACATTCTTAAAATAAAGTGGGGATCCTAACTGACCTAAGACAGGGAATTTTTACTAGGATTAATTGTCAGGAATGTATTTGTCTAAGGTGTATGTACACTTCTGACTTCAATTGTATATTTTTATTCCATTCCTTTTCTTAGATTTGTGTGTTATAGGTATTTCTTGTGAATTTGTTAGATATTACTGCACTGTCAGAACTAGAAGCACAAGCATTTCGCTACACTCACAATAACATCTGTTAAACACGTGTATGTGACCAATACAATTTTGAACTACAACCTCTGTCTGGTAGATTTTTGTTAACATTTTGTCTCATAATATTAGAGAGCAGTTATGATATTACAAAAACAAACAGGATAGTTTTTTTCTGTATGAGGGCATCATTGTGTGTATCAGAGTATCAGAATACCATTTACGATTGTTCTTCAACAGACGACACCCCCATATCTCACCTCTTATTTCTTCTGTCATTTCAAAAGGATGGAGAGAAACAAGATATCAAGCAGATGTGAAGCAGCAGCACAATCCCATTCTGATGAACTATGGGCTGTCTGTGTAATCTCAATGACATTTTAAAATTGACCTGGCTGTCTTCCCTGTGGACCAACTGACCGCTCTGGACCGGTGGTTTGTGTGAATTTCCGCCTTGCGTGTGCACTTTGGTCACTCCCCCCCTACACACAGGCCAGGTTGTAGTCTCCTGTCAGTCAGGTAGGTAGGCTGTCCTGTCTCCTGTCAGTCAGGTAGGTAGACTGTCCTGTCTCTAGGTAGGCTGTCCTGTCTCCTGTCAGTCAGGTAGGTAGACTGTCCTGTCTCCTGTCAGTCAGGTAGGTAGGCTGTCCTGTCTCCTGTCAGTCAGGTAGGTAGGCTGTCCTGTCTCCTGTCAGTCAGGTAGGTAGACTGTCCTGTCTCTAGGTAGGCTGTCCTGTCTCCTGTCAGTCAGGTAGGTAGACTGTCCTGTCTCTAGGTAGGCTGTCCTGTCTCCTGTCAGTCAGGTAGGTAGGCTGTCCTGTCTCCTGTCAGTCAGGTAGGTAGACTGTCCTGTCTCTAGGTAGGCTGTCCTGTCTCCTGTCAGTCAGGTAGATAGGCTGTCCTGTCTCCTGTCAGTCAGGTAGGTAGACTGTCCTGTCTCTAGGTAGGCTGTCCTGTCTCCTGTCAGTCAGGTAGGTAGGCTGTCCTGTCTCCTGTCAGTCAGGTAGGTAGGCTGTCCTGTCTCCTGTCAGTGAGGTAGGCTGTCCGGTCTCCTGTCAGTCAGTTAGGTAGGCTGTCCTGTCAGTCAGGTAGGTAGTCTGCCCTGTCTCCTGTTAGTCAGACGAGGGAATGGAGGAGACTCCCACACACCCAACAAAGCGTCCATTAAGAGCCTTAAGCCTGATTTGATTACATCATGATCACAAGCAATCAAGGCCAACTAGCTGCAGGGGGTTTGTCCCTCATTCTTCCTCAGCTGTCCATGCCCTGCCAATCTCTCATGGCCATAACAATATAGTGGTAGCACTGTCTATACTATGACAAGTTTGTCCAATTCATACTCAGAATGTATGTAAAGGGTTAAACTTTTGGGGCCTTCCATGAGAACCCACTATACAAAATAAATGCAATGCATATTCATGATGTTATATCATAAAGTTGGCCCTTGATAAACTGTGGTGTCATCCATCTTGTAGAGAGAGCGACAGGCCATGTTTGGGCTGTTGGGGAGCAGGCGGGAGGCTACATGGGGTGTAGTACTTTCAGACTACATTTAGGCTGCCAGTCTCCTTCAATAAACATGAACCTGTGTCTGTCTGTGGCTGTAAAATCCCACTGTGAGTAGTAAGCCTTGTTTTCACTCTCTCTGTTTGTCAGGGCTGGGCATCATACACTATATGTACAAAACTATGTGGACACCCCTTAAAATCTGTGGATTCCACTATTTCAGAAACACCCGTTGCTGACAGGTGTATAAATCAAGCACACAGGCATGTAAGCTCCATAGACAAACATTGGCAGTAGAATGGCCTTACTGAAGAGCTCAGTGACTTTCAACATGGTACCGTCATAGGATGCCACCTTTTTTTTTTACAAGTCAGTTGGTCAAATTTCTACCCTGCTGCCTCGGCCAACTGTAAGTGCTGTTATTGTGAAGTGGAAAATCTAGGAGCAACAACGGCTCAGCTGCGAAATGGTAGGCCACACAAGCTCACAGACGGGACTGCCAAGTGCTGTAGCGCGTAAAAATAATCTGTTCTCAGTTGCAACACTCACTACCGAGTTCCAAACTGCCTGGAAGCAACATCACCACAATAACTTTTCGTCGGGAGCTTCATGAAATGGATTTCCTTGGCCGAGCAGCCGCACACAAGCCTAAGATCACCATACGCAATGAATCACGCTTCATCCTCTGGCAGTCCGACGGACTAATCTGGGTTTGGCGGATGCCAGGAGAACGCTACCTGCCCCAATGCATAGTGTCAACTGTAAAGTTTGGTGGAGGAGGAATAATGGTCTGGGGCTGTTTTTCATGGTTTGGGCAAGGCCCCTTAGTTCCAGTGAAGATAAATGTTAATGCTACAGCATACAATGGCATTCTAGATGATTCTGTACTTCCAACTTTGGGGCAACAGTTTGGGGAAGGCCCTTTCCTGTTTCAGTATGACAATGCGTCCATGCACAAAGCGAGGTCCATACAGAAATGGTTTGTCGAGATCGGTGTGGAAGAACTTGACTGGCCTGCACAGAGCTCTGACCTCAACCTCATCGAACACATTTGGGATGAATTGGAATGATGACTGCGAGCCCGGCCTAATCGCCCAACATCAGTGCCCGACTTCATTAATGCTCTTGTGGCTGAATGGAAGCAAGTCCCTGCAGCAATGTTCCAACATCTAGTGGAAAGCCTTCCCAGAAGAGTGGAGGCTGTTATAGCAGCAAAGGGGCGACCAACACCATATTAATACCCATGATATTGGAATGAGATGTGCAACGAGCAGGTGTCCACACACTTTTGGTCATGTAGTGTAGTATTGTACAGGGCTCATGTTAGACTTGAAATAAATAGGAATACCTCTCCCCTAGAAGGAGGAACTCTCCCTTAGCAGAGCAGACTGTACTATATTGTACTACTATACTGTACTGTGTTGTACTATACTGTATTGAATTACATGGTATTGTATTATACAATACTGTATTGTATTATACGGTATTGTATTGGACTGTATTATCTATATAACCCAGCCTAAACAGGACTATTTCCCAGTGATCTATCTGTTTGGTAACAAAATGTCAACAAATAGTAGATGGGTCCTCCCAGCTCAAGCTATGGCTAGTAGCTGTCCCAGATTCCCATTAGATCAATATTAAATTACACCCTCTGGTGAATAGGGTATTCCCATCTGTTCTTCATGTTATGGGAAGTGATGAGGGACTAATGACTTGAGCTAATGCTGACCTAAACTAATAATGCCTAGTTCAACTGGGGTTGTTATTGCTGCAGTGTTGTTGGCTCCTGGTTCAGTGCTGGTGAGTAAATGTTCTGAGCAGTTCTGATTGAGGTGACATCCCCTCTCTAGGGTCCCTACTCTGTGCCCTTACGCTGTGCTGTCCTGTGTGAGAGAAGTAACATGGAAGCGCTCATCAGCTCTGAGCTCTTAATCCCAGGAGATGGAGCGGGCTGTCCTCCGGACCTGCATGATGGATGGCTGGCCTGTCGCACTCACAGGTCCCCTCCACCAAGCAATCAACCATAACCATGTCCACTGAGACACACATATCCCATAACATCCTAATGTTAGACACCATGGACACCTCCCTCCTCACGTTGAAGGGAATCAAAACAACTTGCCTAAGCAAGTAGACTTGCCTTGCTTACTCTGTCACACCCACGCTGATGAATGACTAGGTGGGGGTTAAAAGGATACACCTTGGCGCTTATTAAACCAAACCTACTGTGTGCAACGAAACAATGATCACCTAACCTCTCATACCCACCACCGTTATTACATATTTCAACCAGTGGTTAACACTAATCTGATGAGCAACTATGCAGATGTTTATCCTGCTTGCCTGGCTACCTGCCTGCCTGGCTACCTGCCTGCCTGCCTACCTGCCTGCCTGGCTACCTGCCTGCCTGGCTACCTGCCTGCCTGGCTACCTGCCTGCCTGGCTACCTGCCTGCCTGGCTACCTGCCTGCCTTCCAGGCTGGTGTACCTGTAGGCCTATCCTGTCCAGCTGACGACCAGTATAATCCCACACTGAGAGAGTCTATTCTGTCATGAAACCAGATAGTATCTCATCTCTCATGCTATGAAACATTTGGCATGTTCCAGAGGGCAGTGTGATTTATACTGCTGTAAACCCCCACAGCACACAGCAAGCCTGACGTTATCACCACTGAACAATTTCAGGCAAAAGGCAATTTTCTTGGAAATGTGTAAACCATAAAGATGAGAG
Source organism: Salmo trutta (assembly GCF_901001165.1). NCBI lineage: Eukaryota > Metazoa > Chordata > Actinopteri > Salmoniformes > Salmonidae > Salmo > Salmo trutta. The sequence goes on along the minus strand of NC_042969.1, from coordinate 21,686,162 downwards.
TTAATGTGTAAGCCTGTACTGTTTCACCTTGTCTCTCTCTCCTCACTCTGTGTGACCCGTTCGACTTTTGCACGCCCTTCATGCCAATGGTAGTCAGTGTGAGCAGTTGAGTTGCTTTCGGTTGCATTCTGGTGAAAGGCAAACCATTAACATGGTGGGAGGAGGCGGATGTTGTTAGGTCAGATAAAGCAACTACTTGTAATCCTTCGAACAAAATTTGTCAAAGATTAAGTCCTTGAGATAAGACTGACACCAAAGGATCAAAGTCGAAGAAAAGGAGAGTAGTTTACTATTAGCCACTCAATGGTGCTTTACTAACTCTATTTCCTGCTTTTATACCACCTGAGTTAAGTCTGTAGGTCTAGTTAGCATACAAACTAAGTTTGGGGAGCCTCACCTAATTTTTTAGTGCACCTGTATTTTGACCATGGGCGGTTTTCTGCCACAGCTATTGATGTGACGACTGCAGTCCCCTGAGCTGGCAGCCCGTCTACTCAATCATACATCAGATTGCTTTCATGAGGAACGCTACACAAAATGTTGTGCTATGGGACACAGGTGGAAAGTTAGGTACTGGATGCACTTTTCAACGCAGTCATTTTGAGGAGGGCTCCTTAGTGTCCTCATTAATCATCCAGATTTGGGGTTGGAGCGGTTCTGCTTTTTACACTGTGACTCAGTCTGTACAGCTATGCTCTGCCTACTGCAGAGAGAGAGAGAGAGAGAGACTCAAGTATGAATCACAACTCAACCACAGGACTTTCTGTCATTTCTGAGTTATTAGTAATTCACACATGCAGTTTAAGCCAGCCTGGAAAACATGAAGGATCATGGTCTAGTAAAATGACTTAGTGTGTGTGTGTGTGTGTGTGTGTGTGTGTGTGTGTGTGTGTGTGTGTGTGAACAAGCCCTGTCCACCGTAGCTACCCACTGGGCACACACTGGTTGAATTCTACCTCATTTCAATGAAATGACGTTGAACCAACGCGGAATAGATGTTGAATTGACATCTGTGCCCACGGCGTGTGTACAGGATTTGTGTTCTATGTGCCTGTGGATGATTGGAAGACAGTTCCAGGTATTGCAGATAAATATGTCATGACAAAGTGTTGCATAAATGTGCAGTCTTTGTACCCTGGTAAGTTTTTTTCTGTAGCTAGCTTTGAACTGCTTATATTATGTACTGTCAATAATCAAGAGGCAAGGAGGTTGCAAATGCCCTTTGGTCGCTGAGCACATGTAAGTGGAAGTGACTGATATGAAGGACGTGTGTTAACATTACGGGTCTGGATTGGTCGGCATTACTGCCAGAGACCATCCCAGTGGTACCTTTGACTGACAGGTGTCAGGTACCCAATAAGACCCAAGGTCAAAGGCAGAGGGCAACGGGTGCATAACATGTCCTGCCTGGATGACTGTGACTAAGCTGATGCAGGGACACTGTGTTCTGCCTCCTGTTATGGGTAACCGGAAATACTACATGCTGTTGTCAGGTCTCCAGGACTCTGGCGGCACTCCAGTCAGGTCAGCTGTCTGTGGTTGAACTGCTCTCTGTCTCTCTTACGTGTGTGTGTGTGTGTGTGTGTGTGTGTGTGTGTGTGTGTGTGTGTAAACATGCAACGGGTGTGCCGAGCAGCAGTTGTGTGTTTCTCTTCTTCTGGACTAATATTCTGGAGTGCACAGGGCTACTAAATCATTCAGAACCCAAAATCTATTCTTATCTCTAACCTTGCACCAACCTCTAGGCTAAAGTCAGTCTCTCTCTCTCTCTCTCTCTCTCTCTCTCTCTCTTTCCTCTTCTCTTCTCTTCTCTTCTCTTCTCTTCTCTTCTCTTCTCTCTCTATATATATTCTAGATCCTGGAATAAAGCTGATTAAAAGGGTGTTGAGGTTCACAGAGTGTACTGGTATCCATTCCCCTTTTGTGACTTACACACACAGCTATTTCAGGCTGAGATCACATGATAATATGCCATGGTGTTCCCCCTGGTCGGTCGCTGTTTGTCCTTGTGTCTAACTGTAGGTAGGCAGAGCCTCACTAACATGCACTACACTGTGTTTAAACATTAAACAAATACCGCTTGCATGGAATGATGTGTGTGGGTGTGTGTGAAAGCTTGGGTCCATTGAGTTCTGTATACAACAGAGTGCTTGCCAGATGAAGACTGGGATCAGAGAGGACAGTATAGGGGAGTAATGGAGAGCCCTGGTCCCTACTAGGTAAAGGACTGTCCATACTGCCAGATTCAGGCCCCAGGGCCCTGAGCCCTCACAGGACTCACTGCCCTCCTTGAGCACAGCCTGCAGAGAGGGTCGGCACCGTGACCCAACAGGGGCCCCCTGGTCCTCTCACAGCCCCCTCAGACCAAGGCCCCAGCCCACCACACCTGGGAAGGGTTAAAAGTGGTGGGAGGACCTTTTTGTTTTTCGTTAAACAAGAAAAGCCAAACTTAACCGTTACACATCGTTAAGAAAACAGAAGGCTGGCGTTGGAGGGGGACTGAGGGGGAGTGGCGCTCAGAGAGGCGTGGCCCACTGTTTACTCAGTGAGAACGCAGTGCTCTTGTTTTGAATTCCTTTGATCCAAATGTTCCTGAAGTAATGCATTGACCTAGAGTCCTAGACCTGGTGTTTGATAGGAAAACTACTGCCAGCCAGGAGGACTTGGATGTTGGATAAGGCTCTCTGTTCCTTAGCAGTGTTAGTTGAAATGCCGCTTCACATTCTCTGACAAACTCACAATTTCAGGAGGGTTAAATGTGTCGAACTCACAATCTCAGGAGGACTAAATGTGTCAAACTCCCAATCTCAGGTGTACTAATGCACAATATACCATCAAAGTGTGTGTTTCTACCAGTGTTACTCCATTTCCACAGTGTTTCCTTATTCTAACCTCTGGGCTGCTTCTTGGGAATGTATATTGATCTCAACTGGGGAGTATTCAGTGTATAACTGGGTTAGTGGCCTTGAAATGGCCTTGCCATGTAATTAGATGGGAGCTTATCACCACCACCAGTATCCTATTATAGTTGCCATCGATTGTACGGCTACCAGTAGCAAGGGGCTGGGGCTAGGGAGATTCCCCTATTGACTGTAAGGAGGAACCCACAACCCTCCCACCAACTCTGCCACCAGCCCCCATGGGATATAGTAGTGATCCTGGATCTGCTTCTGCGGGGGTTTTGGTTAGGGATAGGGAGTGGAGCAGCATTCACTTCCACTCCCAGTCTCCTTCAAGCGTAGTAAAGTCATGCAGCGTGCTTCCCACCATGCTGTCGTGCTGCTGTGTTAAATTGTAAATGATGCCTGGAGGTCACTCTCCCCTCCACCCTCTACCAGGCAGCTGACTCTTAGATATGGAGCAACACTCCTGGAATGTTGGAACTAGCCGCTCATGTGGAACTAACCTTCCTCCAGTTGCAGTTGTCCTTGAGAGAGAGAGAGAGAGAATATGGCTGCTGACAGATGCTTTTCTTGCTGGGCTGTAGGAACCTGCTGGCTGACCCCTGACATCCTACAGCCCTGGAGGATTACTAAAGGAATAAAGAGAAAAAAACCTCAGTCCGTCACTCTCAAGCCTGGATTAAACAGTTACCATGTCTGAGAGGATCCAACACAAGTCATTTGGTGACATTGTCAAAACCAGTCCAGCTGTTTGGTTCTAATTAAACAATACACAGTCCAGCTGTTTGGGTCTAATTAAACAATACACAGTCCAGCTGTTTGGGTCTAATTAAACAATACACAGTCCAGCTGTTTGGTTCTAATACTACAATACACAGTCCAGCAATTTAGTTCTAATACTACAATACACAGTCCAGCTGTTTGGTTCTAATACTACAATACACAGTCCAGCTGTTTGGGTCTAATTAAACAATACACAGTCCAGCTGTTTGGTTCTAATACTACAATACACAGTCCAGCTGTTTGGTTCTAATACTACAATACACAGTCCAGCTGTTTGGGTATAATACTGCAATACACAGTCCAGCTGTTTGGTTCTAATACTACAATACACAGTCCAGCTGTTTGGTTCTAATTAAACAATACACAGTCCAGCTGTTTGGTTCTAATTAAACAATACACAGTCCAGCTGTTTGATTCTAATAAAACAATACACAGTCCGGCTGTTTAGTTCTAATAAAACAATACACAGTCCAGCTGTTTGGTTCTAATAAAACAATACACAGTCCAGCTGTCACATCCTGACCATAGAAAGCTGTTATTTTCTATGGTAGAGTAGGCAGGGCGTGATGGGGGTTTTCTAGTTTAGTTTTTCTATGTTGTTAAGTTCTAGTTTTGTATTTCAATGTTGGGTTTTGTTTGGGATGATCTCCAATTAGAGGCAGCTGGTCCTCGTTGTCTCTAATTGGAGATCATACTTAAGTTGGTGTTTTTTCCACCTGGGTTTGTGGGAGATTGTCTTTGAGTTAGTGTATGTTTCACCTCTGTGTCACGGTTTGTTGTTTTGTTATTCAGTTTATTTATATGTATTGCATAGTTTCACAGTGAAAATAAAATGTGGAACAACACACATGCTACACTTTGGTCCGCTCCTTCCTACGACAAACATGACAGAATCTTCCACCACCAAAGGACCAAGCAGCATGCCCAGGAGAAACAGGAATGGACCTGGAAGGAAATTCTGGATGGGAAAGGACCCTGGAGTCAGGCTGGGGAGTATCGCCGTCTGAAAGAGGAGATTGAGGCAGCGAAAGCTGAGCGGCGATATTATGAGGCACTATACACTTTGGGGGGGGGGGGGGGGCACACGGAGAGATTGGCAGAGTCAGGGTGGAGACCTGAGCCAACTCCCCGTGCTTACTGTGGGAGCGAGTGACAAAGCAAGCACCGTGTTATGTGGTGATGCGCACTGTGTCGCCAGTGCGCATTCACAGCCCGGTGCGATCTGTGCCCGCGCCCTGCATTTGTCGAGCTAGGTTGAGCATTCAGCCAGGAAGGGTGGTGCCAGCTCAGCGCTCCTGGTCTCCAGTTCACATTCTCGGTCCAGGATATCCTGCGCCGGCTCTGCGCACTGTGTCGCCAGTGCGTATTCACAGCCCAGTGCGTCCTGTGCCAGCGCCCCGCGTTTGCCGGGCGAAAATAAGCATCCAGCCAGGACAGGTTGTGCCAGCTCTATGCTCGAGACCTCCAGTGCACCTCCACGGCCCAGTATATCCTGTACCTGCCCCACGTACCCAGCCTCCAGTGAGTCTATCCAGCCTGGTACGCCCTGTGCCTGCTCCTCGCACTCGCCCTGAGGTGCGTGTTACTAGTCTGGCGCCACCTGTGCCAGCTCCACGCATCAGGCCTCCAGTGCGCATTCCCAGTCCAGAGCTTCCGGTGACAGTTCCCAGTCCAGAGCTTCCAATGACAGTTCCCAGTCCAGCCTGAGACGGCCCGCAGCCCGGAACCTCCTGAGACGGCCCGCAGCCCGGAACCTCCTGAGACGGCCCGCAGCCCGGAACCTCCTGAGACGGCCGCAGCCCGGAACCACCTGAGACGGCCCGCAGCCCGGAACCCCCTGAGACGGCCCGCAGCCCGGAACCCCCTGAGACGGCCCGCAGCCCGGAACCCCCGGCGGCGGGCGGCGGCCCGCAGCCCGGAACCCCCGGCGGCGGCCCGGAACCCCGGACCGCGGATCATCACCGGAGGTTCAGGGCTGCAGACCGCCGCCGGGGGTTCCGGGCTGCGGGCCGCCGCCGGTCTGCAGCCCTCGCCGGTCTGCAGCCCTGAACCTCCGGTGATGATCCGCGGTCCGGGGACACAAAAGCAGAGGGATCAGCGGGCTTAGCGGGGGTTACGCCCCGAACCGGAGCCGCCTCCTCTGCTAGAGGATCCGCGGGATGAGAAGGTTCTGCGTACTGTACCAGAGCCGCCATAGACATTTGTCACCCTCCCTAACCCTCCCTTTGTATTTTTAGTTTTTTTTGTTTTTGTGTTGGTGCGTTCGGAGTCCGCACCTTTGGGGGGAAGGGGGACTGTCACGTCTTGACCATAGAAAGCTGTTATTTTCTATGGTAGAGTAGGTCAGGGCGTGACAGGGGGGTTTCTAGTTTAGTTTTTCTATGTTGTTATGTTCTAGTTTTGTATTTCTTTGTTGGGTTTTGTTTGGGATGATCTCCAATTAGAGGCAGCTGGTCCTCATTGTCTCTAACTGGAGATCATACTTAAGTTGGTGTTTTTTCCACCTGGGTTTGTGGGAGATTGTCTTTGAGTTAGTGTATGTTTCACCTCTGTGTCACGGTTTGTTGTTTTGTTATTCAGTTTATTTATATGTATTGCATAGTTTCACAGTGAAAATAAAATGTGGAACGACACACACGCTGCACTTTGCTCCTTCCTACGACAGCCGTGAGACCGGCTGTTTGGTTCTAATTAAACAATACACAGTCCAGCTGTTTAGTTCTAATAAAACAATACACAGTCCAGCTGTTTAGTTCTAATAAAACAATACACAGTCCAGCTGTTTAGTTCTAATTAAACAATACACAGTCCAGCTGTTTAGTTCTAATAAAACAATACACAGTCCAGCTGTTTAGTTCTAATAAAACAATACACAGTCCAGCTGTTTAGCTCTAATAAAACAATACACAGTCCGGCTGTTTAGTTCTAATTAAACAATACACAGTCCGGATGTTTGGTTCTAATAAAACAATACACAGTCCGGATGTTTGGTTCTAATAAAACAATACACAGTCCGGATGTTTGGTTCTAATAAAACAATACACAGTCGAACTGGTGCTCTGTCCCTGTGGTATATAATTCATATTCGATCCATTTAGAGAATAGTACAGTATAGTATGGAAATAGCTTATACTGTATGTCCTTGTTCTATCTATCCCAGTACACAAATGTGAGGATTTATGACAGAGTTTATGCTTACTTTCATTTTTACAATTTGTACAGCTCCTTAATGATCTCTATTTAACTCTAGCAAGAGATTAATCTTACACACAATAAATCCTCTGACTGCAGACAAAGATCAGCTAGGGGGAAATTGGATTTTCAACATTGATGCTATATTTAGAATTCTATAAAATATATGCAATGAATTTTCCACCACCAGGTTTCTATGGCAATGCACCACACACAACCAGTAAGCAACACATAACTGCATACCGATTACAGACTTTGAGCGCTTATCATCATGGTTTGTGCCTTCAACACCACCATCAAGTAGAGTATGTCAATCTCGACAAACAGAAAATACATCCCTCCCTACTAAATATTCAAGGCTTGGTTGGCCAATCTCCGAAGCTCATTCAACTTTTTGGTGTTTTGCAAGAGATCTGTAACAGATCAGTCTCTTTCCATTACTCGAATGGCCTTCGTGCAGTTTGGATGTTGGAATTATATTAGAGTGGAATGGATGAACATGCACAGGTATCCTATACGAGACTTTTGAAGTAGCCTAACTAGATTAAAACATTGTGACTAGTTGTGTTTATGCCACACAAAAGGTACACATTTTAAAAGTTAAATGACAAACATTTTGGTTATATTGAAGCGTTAGGTTCTAGGTGAGGAATAACCGCGCTGAAAGGAGGCAGAATGGATGTTAACCTCTACAGCAGAGGTGGGCAATTCCAGTCATTGAGGGCCTGATTGGTGTCACAGTTTTGCCCCAGCCCTATCTAACACACTTGACTCCAATAATCACCAAATCATGATCTTCAGTTTAGAATGCAATTTAATTAATCAGCTGTGTTTGCTAGGGATGGAGAAACAGTGTGACACCAATCAGGCCCTCAAGGACTGGAGTTGCCCACCCTGCTCTACAGGATCGGTGGATCCCCCACGGCACAGTAAAGCTAACATGGGCTAATGTGATTAGCATGAGGTTGTAAGTAACAAGAACATTTCCCAGGACATAGACATATCTGATATTGGCAGAAAGCTTGTTAATCTAACTGCACTGTCCAATTTACAGTAGCTATTACAGTGAAACAATACCATGCTATTGTTTGTGGAGAGTACACAGTTATGAACTTGAACATGTATTAATAAACCAATTAGGCACATTTGGGCAGGCTCGATACAACATTTTGAACAGAAATGCAATGGTTCATTGGATCAGTTTAAAACATTGCCCATACACTGCTGTCATCTAGTGGCCAACATGTAAATTGCGCCTGGGCTGGAAGAATACATTATGGCCTTTCTCTTGCATTTCAAAGATGATGGTACAAAAAAAGAATACAAAAAACACATTTTTTTCTTTGTATTATCTTTTACCAGATCTAATGTGTTATATTTTCCTACATTCATTTAACATTTTCACAAACTTCAAAGTGTTTCCTTTCAAATGGTATGCAGAATATGCATATCATTGCTTCAGGTCCTGAGCTACAGGCAGTTAGATTTGGGTATGTCATTTTTGGTGAAAATTGAAAGAAAGGATCCGATCCTTCAGAGGTTTTTAAACTCTCCTGAATAACTGGGCATGTTGGTAGCATAGGCCTATGGACACACTATATAGGACGACTTGGGAGAATGATGATCGGCAACAGACAGCGCATCAGTATCAGAAGTAAAAATACAGCCTGACTGGGCTGCTACTGTGCCTTTCTACAATCTGTCCAGAGTAGACCCACAACTGATCCAAATATAATTAATATAATTAAACATTAAAATAACGGTTTTGCGCCATTATTCAAATAACATTTTCACTGCAGTTTACAGGCTAGAGTAGAATTGTACTCACTCGAAAACAATAATGCTGTTATGGATTGTATTGTGGTGTTGTAGGCTAGTGTAGGGAGGATAATTGTACTGTCCCTAAACAAGATCAACAGGGGAGATTTTTGAGCCGTGTCTTCGCTGTTCTTTCATACGCAGTGATACACCTGGCCTCTACGCTGCTTATCAACTATTACTCTATCTTGTGGATTTATATTGAACATTGGTGCAGATTTGAATGATTTTATGGTATGATTTCTAGAGAACCTATTGCACATCTGGATAAATGATCCACCTACCACTATTGTCACTATGGATAGAGAGGAGGGTAGACTTGTAGATTATATTCATAGACAGTAAACGTGTATTGTACAAGTTGTAGAATATATTATAGACAGTAGATTGGTAGACTATATTATAGACAGTGTAATGTAGACGCAGGGAGTCAGGAAGAAAGCGCAGTTAGTGAGTTTAATGGCGAAGAACATTGAACGATACAAAACAAGAAAAGCGTCTAAACATGGAAACAATCAGTATTGCCTGGTGGGTGATAACAATGGGACAGGGCATCGGCTTTGATGTTCTTTGAACCTGGGCGGTATGACAAGGTGAAGTTGAATCTAGTAAAGAAAAGTGCCCACCTTGCTTGTCGCGGGTTCAGCTGCCTCGCTGTTCATTTGTACTCGAAGTTCCGATTGTCAGTGAGGATGAGAAACGGATCCATGGCGCCCTCCAACCAGTGTCTCCACTCCTCTAATGCTAACTTCACCGCCAGGAGCTCCCGATCACCGACGTCACAGTTCCTCTCTGCAGGAGACAGTTTTTTTAGAGTAGTATGCACATGGACACAGTTTTTGTGGATTACCTTGGCGTTGTGACAGGACGGTCCTCACGCCTACTTCTGAGGCGTCCACCTCCACCACGAAGGGCAGTGTAGGGTCTGGATGTTTCAGCAACGGGGCAGAGGTGAAAAGCCCCTTCAGCAGGCGGGAGGCCTCATCAGCTCCAGGATTCCACGCTAACTTACAGGGACCACCTTTGAGGAGTGAGGTGAGAGGAGAGGCGATGGAGCTGAAGTTCCTGATGAAGCGGCGGTAAAAGTTGTCAAACCCCTAAAACCGTTGTAGCCCCTTAATGGTGGTTGGGACTGGCCATGACCTGACCGCATCTACCTTCCTTTCCTCCATAACCACTACCTGCGGGCTGATCCAATATCCCAAGAAGGAGACGGCAACCTGATGGAACTGGCACTTCTCCGGTTTCACGTTCAGGGTTCTCCAGGAGGCGTCCCAGGACTACCCAGACGTGGGCGATGTGCTCCTCCAAGGTGGCCGAGTAGATCAGGATGTCGTCGATATACACGACCACCTGGCACCCAAGCATGTCCCAGAAACATGTCCCGAGTACTCGTAGTGCCCAGACACCGGGCTGAAGTCTTCCATTCATCCCCCTCCCGGATGCGGATCAGATTGTAGGCACTCCCCATGTCCAGCTTGGTAAAAAACAGGGCCTCGCAGAGCTGTTCAATGGCGTCCGGCACCAATGGGAGGGGGTACCGATACTTGGTGGTGATGGCATTGAGACCTCTAGTCAATACACAGACAAATCCCCCCTCCTTCTTGGCCACAAAGAAGAAACCAGCCTACGCAGGGGAGGTGGATGGGTGGATGAAACCCTGTTGGAGAGCCTCCTGAATATACTCCTCCATAGCCTTCGTTTGAGCCACCAACTGGGTAGATGCGGCGGTGCAGAGTCTGTTAGCAGGTCAATGGCATAGTCCCAGGGTCAATGAGAAGGGAGACAGTTGGCACAAGCTTTGGAGAATCCTGGTAAACCTCCGGGATGTCGGCCTGGAGGGCAACCGCAGGACTCTCAACCGACGTGGAACCACAAGGTAAGGGAAAGCAGGTCTCCCCGGCCAGGAGATGGTGTGGTCGTGGATGACTTTGTGTACGGGTGCTTGGATGATGAGGAAGAGGAGGCTTCCTTGGGACCGGGGTCCCACGGTGATGGTGAGGGGTGCTGTGATGTGTGTGACTGTGCCAGTGATTGGTTATCCAGCGCTTGAACTGTAAATGTAGAGGAGAATGGGTATGATGTTATGTTCAGGGAGGAGGCAATATTCTGTAACGTGGACGCAGGGAGTCAGGAAGCAAGTGCAGTTAGTGAGTTTAATGACAAAGAACATTGAATGATACAAAACAAAAAAAAGCATCTAAACATAAACAATATTGTCTGGTGGGTGATAACAAGTGCTATACAAAGGGGAAGTAATCAGGGAGGTGATGAAGTCCAGGTGTGCCTAATGAGGCGTAGGTGTGCATAATGAAGGTTGCCAGGTGTGCATCAGGATGGGTTGTCGTGACCGGTGATTAGTAGACCGGCAACTTTGACAGACAATAGACTGGTAGACTATATTTTAGACAGTAGACTATATTATAGACAGTAGACTGGTAGACTATATTATAGAGAATAGACTGGTAGACTATATTTTAGACAGTAGACTATAGTAGAGAGTAGACTGGTAGGCTATATTATAGAGAGTAGACTGGTAGACTATATTAGAGAGAGTAGACTGGTAGACTCTATTATAGAGAGTAGACTGGTAGGCTATATTAGAGAGAGTAGACTGATAGACTATATTATAGAGAGTAGACTGGTAGACTATATTAGAGAGAGTAGACTGGTAGACTATATTATAGAGAGTAGACTGGTAGACTATATTATAGAGAGTAGACTGGTAGGCTATATTATAGAGAGTAGACTGGTAGACTATATTATAGAGAGTAGACTGGTAGGCTATATTAGAGAGAGTAGACTGGTAGACTCTATTATAGAGAGTAGACTGGTAGACTCTATTATAGAGAGTAGACTGGTAGACTATATTATAGAGAGTAGACTGGTAGACTCTATTATAGAGAGTAGACTGGTAGACTATATTATAGAGAGTAGACTGGTAGACTATATTATAGAAAGTAGACTGGTAGACTATATTATAGAGAGTAGACTGGTAGGCTATATTATAGAGAGTAGACTGGTAGACTATATTATAGAGAGTAGACTGGTAGACTATATTATAGAGAGTAGACTGGTAGACTATATTATAGAGAGTAGACTGGTAGGCTATATTATAGAGAGTAGACTGGTAGACTATATTATAGAGAGTAGACTGGTAGACTATATTATAGAGAGTAGACTGGTAGACTCTATTATAGAGAATAGACTGGTAGGCTATATTAGAGAGAGTAGACTGGTAGACTATATTAGAGAGAGTAGACTGGTAGACTATATTATAGAGAGTAGACTGGTAGACAATATTATAGAGAGTAGACTGGTAGACTATATTAGAGAGAGTAGACTGGTAGACTATATTATAGAGAGTAGACTGGTAGGCTATATTATAGAGAGTAGACTGGTAGACTATATTTTAGAGAGTAGACTGGTAGACTATATTATAGAGAGTAGACTGGTAGACTATATTATAGAGAGTAGACTGCTAGACTATATTATAGAGAGTAGACTGGTAGACTATATTATAGAGAGTAGACTGGTAGACTATATTAGAGAGAGTAGACTGGTAGACTATATTATAGAGAGTAGACTTGTAGACTATATTATAGAGAGTAGACTGGTAGGCTATATTAGAGAGAGTAGACTGGTAGACTATATTATAGAGAGTAGACTGGTAGACTATATTATAGAGAGTAGACTGGTAGACTATATTAGAGAGAGCAGACTGGTAGGCTATATTATAGAGAGTAGACTGGTAGGCTATATTAGAGAGAGTAGACTGGTAGGCTATATTAGAGAGAGTAGACTGGTAGACTATATTATAGAGAGTAGACTGGTAGACTATATTAGAGAGAGTAGACTGGTAGACTATATTAGAGAGAGTAGACTGGTAGACTATATTATAGAGAGTAGACTGGTAGACTATATTATAGAGAGTAGACTGGTAGACTATATTATAGAGAGTAGACTGGTATAGAGTAGACTGTACTATTATAGAGAGTAGACTGGTAGACTATATTATAGAGAGTAGACTGGTAGGCTATATTAGAGAGAGTAGACTGGTTGGCTATATTATAGAGAGTAGACTGGTAGACTATATTATAGAGAGTAGACTGGTAGACTATATTATAGAGAGTAGACTGGTAGGCTATATTATAGAGAGTAGACTGGTAGACTATATTATAGAGAGTAGACTGGTAGACTATATTATAGAGAGTAGACTGGTAGACTATATTATAGAGAGTAGACTGGTAGGCTATATTAGAGAGAGTAGACTGGTAGACTATATTATAGAGAGTAGACTGGTAGACTATATTATAGAGAGTAGACTGGTAGACTATATTAGAGAGAGTAGACTGGTAGACTCTATTATAGAGAGTAGACTGGTAGACTATATTAGAGAGAGTAGACTGGTAGGCTATATTAGAGAGAGTAGACTGGTTGGCTATATTATAGAGAGTAGACTGGTAGACTATATTATAGAGAGTAGACTGGTAGACTATATTCTAGAGAGTAGACTGGTAGGCTATATTATAGAGAGTAGACTGGTAGACTATATTATAGAGAGTAGACTGGTAGACTATATTATAGAGAGTAGACTGGTAGACTATATTATAGAGAGTAGACTGGTAGACTATATTAGAGAGAGTAGACTGGTAGACTCTATTATAGAGAGTAGACTGGTAGACTATATTATAGAGAGTAGACTGGTAGGCTATATTAGAGAGAGTAGACTGGTTGGCTATATTATAGAGAGTAGACTGGTAGACTATATTATAGAGAGTAGACTGGTAGACTATATTCTAGAGAGTAGACTGGTAGGCTATATTATAGAGAGTAGACTGGTAGACTATATTATAGAGAGTAGACTGGTAGACTATATTATAGAGAGTAGACTGGTAGACTATATTATAGAGAGTAGACTGGTAGGCTATATTAGAGAGAGTAGACTGGTAGACTATATTATAGAGAGTAGACTGGTAGACTATATTATAGAGAGTAGACTGGTAGACTATATTAGAGAGAGTAGACTGGTAGACTCTATTATAGAGAGTAGACTGGTAGACTATATTAGAGAGAGTAGACTGGTAGGCTATATTATAGAGAGTAGACGGGTAGGCTATATTATAGAGAGTAGACTGGTAGACTATATTATAGAGAGTAGACAGGTAGACTATATTATAGAGAGTAGACTGGTAGACTATATTAGAGAGAGTAGACTGGTAGGCTATATTAGAGAGAGTAGACTGGTAGACTATATTAGAGAGAGCAGACTGGTAGGCTATATTATAGAGAGTAGACTGGTAGGCTATATTATAGAGAGTAGACTGGTAGACTATATTAGAGAGAGTAGACTGGTAGACTATATTAGAGAGAGTAGACTGGTAGACTATATTATAGAGAGTAGACTGGTAGGCTATATTAGAGAGAGTAGACTGGTAGACTATATTATAGAGAGTAGACTGGTAGACTATATTATAGAGAGTAGACTGGTAGACTATATTATAGAGAGTAGACTGGTAGACTCTATTATAGAGAGTAGACTGGTAGACTATATTATAGAGAGTAGACTGGTAGACTATATTATAGAGAGTAGACTGGTAGGCTATATTATAGAGAGTAGACTGGTAGTCTATATTAGAGAGAGTAGACTGGTAGAGTATATTATAGAGAGTAGACTGGTAGACTATATTATAGAGAGTAGACTGGTAGACTATATTATAGAGAGTAGACTGGTAGGCTATATTAGAGAGAGTAGACTGGTTGGCTATATTATAGAGAGTAGACTGGTAGACTATATTATAGAGAGTAGACTGGTAGACTATATTATAGAGAGTAGACTGGTAGGCTATATTATAGAGAGTAGACTGGTAGACTATATTATAGAGAGTAGACTGGTAGACTATATTATAGAGAGTAGAATGCTAGACTATATTATAGAGAGTAGACTGGTAGACTCTATTATAGAGAGTAGACTGGTAGACTATATTATAGAGAGTAGACTGGTAGACTATATTATAGAGAGTATACTGGTAGACTCTATTATAGAGAGTAGACTGGTAGACTATATTATAGAGAGTAGACTGGTAGACTATATTAGAGAGAGTAGACTGGTAGGCTATATTATAGAGAGTAGACTGGTAGACTATATTATAGAGAGTAGACTGGTAGACTCTATTATAGAGAGTAGACTGGTAGACTATATTATAGAGAGTAGACTGGTAGGCTATATTATAGAGAGTAGACTGGTAGACTATATTAGAGAGAGTAGACTGGTAGACTATATTATAGAGATTAGACTGGTAGACTATATTATAGAGAGTAGACTGGTAGGCTATATTAGAGAGAGTAGACTGGTAGACTATATTATAGAGAGTAGACTGGTAGACTATATTATAGAGAGTAGACTGGTAGACTATATTAGAGAGAGTAGACTGGTAGACTCTATTATAGAGAGTAGACTGGTAGACTATATTAGAGAGAGTAGACTGGTAGGCTATATTAGAGAGAGTAGACTGGTTGGCTATATTATAGAGAGTAGACTGGTAGACTATATTATAGAGAGTAGACTGGTAGACTATATTATAGAGAGTAGACTGGTAGGCTATATTATAGAGAGTAGACTGGTAGACTATATTATAGAGAGTAGACTGGTAGACTATATTATAGAGAGTAGACTGGTAGACTATATTATAGAGAGTAGACTGGTAGACTATATTAGAGAGAGTAGACTGGTAGACTCTATTATAGAGAGTAGACTGGTAGACTATATTATAGAGAGTAGACTGGTAGGCTATATTAGAGAGAGTAGACTGGTTGGCTATATTATAGAGAGTAGACTGGTAGACTATATTATAGAGAGTAGACTGGTAGACTATATTCTAGAGAGTAGACTGGTAGGCTATATTATAGAGAGTAGACTGGTAGACTATATTATAGAGAGTAGACTGGTAGACTATATTATAGAGAGTAGACTGGTAGACTATATTATAGAGAGTAGACTGGTAGGCTATATTAGAGAGAGTAGACTGGTAGACTATATTATAGAGAGTAGACTGGTAGACTATATTATAGAGAGTAGACTGGTAGACTATATTAGAGAGAGTAGACTGGTAGACTCTATTATAGAGAGTAGACTGGTAGACTATATTAGAGAGAGTAGACTGGTAGGCTATATTATAGAGAGTAGACGGGTAGGCTATATTATAGAGAGTAGACTGGTAGACTATATTATAGAGAGTAGACAGGTAGACTATATTATAGAGAGTAGACTGGTAGACTATATTAGAGAGAGTAGACTGGTAGGCTATATTAGAGAGAGTAGACTGGTAGACTATATTAGAGAGAGCAGACTGGTAGGCTATATTATAGAGAGTAGACTGGTAGGCTATATTATAGAGAGTAGACTGGTAGACTATATTAGAGAGAGTAGACTGGTAGACTATATTATAGAGAGTAGACTGGTAGGCTATATTAGAGAGAGTAGACTGGTAGACTATATTATAGAGAGTAGACTGGTAGACTATATTATAGAAAGTAGACTGGTAGACTATATTATAGAGAGTAGACTGGTAGACTCTATTATAGAGAGTAGACTGGTAGACTATATTATAGAGAGTAGACTGGTAGACTATATTATAGAGAGTAGACTGGTAGGCTATATTATAGAGAGTAGACTGGTAGTCTATATTAGAGAGAGTAGACTGGTAGAGTATATTATAGAGAGTAGACTGGTAGACTATATTATAGAGAGTAGACTGGTAGACTATATTATAGAGAGTAGACTGGTAGGCTATATTAGAGAGAGTAGACTGGTTGGCTATATTATAGAGAGTAGACTGGTAGACTATATTATAGAGAGTAGACTGGTAGACTATATTATAGAGAGTAGACTGGTAGGCTATATTATAGAGAGTAGACTGGTAGACTATATTATAGAGAGTAGACTGGTAGACTATATTATAGAGAGTAGAATGCTAGACTATATTATAGAGAGTAGACTGGTAGACTCTATTATAGAGAGTAGACTGGTAGACTATATTATAGAGAGTAGACTGGTAGACTATATTATAGAGAGTATACTGGTAGACTCTATTATAGAGAGTAGACTGGTAGACTATATTATAGAGAGTAGACTGGTAGACTATATTATAGAGAGTAGACTGGTAGACTATATTAGAGAGAGTAGACTGGTAGGCTATATTATAGAGAGTAGACTGGTAGACTATATTATAGAGAGTAGACTGGTAGACTCTATTATAGAGAGTAGACTGGTAGACTATATTATAGAGAGTAGACTGGTAGGCTATATTATAGAGAGTAGACTGGTAGACTATATTAGAGAGAGTAGACTGGTAGACTATATTATAGAGATTAGACTGGTAGACTATATTATAGAGAGTAGACTGGTAGACTATATTAGAGAGAGTAGACTGGTAGACTATATTATAGAGAGTAGACTGGTAGACTATATTATAGAGAGTAGACTGGTAGACTCTATTATAGAGAGTAGACTGGTAGACTCTATTATAGAGAGTAGACTGGTAGACTATATTAGAGAGAGTAGACTGGTAGGCTATATTATAGAGAGTAGACTGGTAGACTATATTATAGAGAGTAGACTGGTAGGCTATATTATAGAGAGTAGACTGGTAGACTATATTAGAGAGAGTAAACTGGTAGGCTATATTATAGAGAGTAGACTGGTAGGCTATATTATAGAGAGTAGACTGGTAGACTATATTATAGAGAGTAAACTGGTAGGCTATATTATAGAGAGTAGACTGGTAGGCTATTTTATAGAGAGTAGACTGGTAGACTATATTATAGAGAGTAGACTGGTAGACTATATTAGAGAGAGTAGACTGGTAGACTTTATTATAGAGAGTAGACTGGTAGGCTATATTATAGAGAGTAGACTGGTAGGCTATATTAGAGAGAGTAGACTGGTAGCCTATATTATAGAGAGTAGACTGGTAGACTATATTAGAGAGAGTAGACTGGTAGACTATATTATAGAGAGTAGACTGGTAGACTATATTATAGAGAGTAGACTGGTAGACTCTATTATAGAGAGTAGACTGGTAGGCTATATTAGAGAGAGTAGACTGGTAGACTCTATTATAGAGAGTAGACTGGTAGACTCTATTATAGAGAGTAGACTGGTAGACTATATTATAGAGAGTAGACTGGTAGGCTATATTAGAGAGAGTAGACTGGTAGACTATATTAGAGAGAGTAGACTGGTAGACTCTATTATAGAGAGTGGACTGGTAGGCTATATGAGAGAGAGTAGACTGGTAGGCTATATTATAGAGAGTAGACTGGTAGACTATATTATAGAGAGTAGACTGGTAGACTATATTATAGAGAGTAGACTGGTAGACTATATTATAGAGAGTAGACTGGTAGGCTATATTATAGAGAGTAGACTGGTAGACTATATTATAGAGAGTAGACTGGTAGACTATATTATAGAGAGTAGAATGCTAGACTATATTATAGAGAGTAGACTGGTAGACTCTATTATAGAGAGTAGACTGGTAGACTATATTATAGAGAGTAGACTGGTAGACTATATTATAGAGAGTATACTGGTAGACTCTATTATAGAGAGTAGACTGGTAGACTATATTATAGAGAGTAGACTGGTAGACTATATTAGAGAGAGTAGACTGGTAGGCTATATTATAGAGAGTAGACTGGTAGACTATATTATAGAGAGTAGACTGGTAGACTCTATTATAGAGAGTAGACTGGTAGACTATATTATAGAGAGTAGACTGGTAGGCTATATTATAGAGAGTAGACTGGTAGACTATATTAGAGAGAGTAGACTGGTAGACTATATTATAGAGATTAGACTGGTAGACTATATTATAGAGAGTAGACTGGTAGGCTATATTAGAGAGAGTAGACTGGTAGACTATATTATAGAGAGTAGACTGGTAGACTATATTATAGAGAGTAGACTGGTAGACTATATTAGAGAGAGTAGACTGGTAGACTCTATTATAGAGAGTAGACTGGTAGACTATATTAGAGAGAGTAGACTGGTAGGCTATATTAGAGAGAGTAGACTGGTTGGCTATATTATAGAGAGTAGACTGGTAGACTATATTATAGAGAGTAGACTGGTAGACTATATTATAGAGAGTAGACTGGTAGGCTATATTATAGAGAGTAGACTGGTAGACTATATTATAGAGAGTAGACTGGTAGACTATATTATAGAGAGTAGACTGGTAGACTATATTATAGAGAGTAGACTGGTAGACTATATTAGAGAGAGTAGACTGGTAGACTCTATTATAGAGAGTAGACTGGTAGACTATATTATAGAGAGTAGACTGGTAGGCTATATTAGAGAGAGTAGACTGGTTGGCTATATTATAGAGAGTAGACTGGTAGACTATATTATAGAGAGTAGACTGTAGACTATATTCTAGAGAGTAGACTGGTAGGCTATATTATAGAGAGTAGACTGGTAGACTATATATAGAGAGTAGACTGGTAGACTATATTATAGAGAGTAGACTGGTAGACTATATTATAGAGAGTAGACTGGTAGGCTATATTAGGAGAGAGTAGACTGGTAGAACTATATTATAGAGAGTAGACTGGTAGGACTATATTATAGAGAGTAGACTGGTAGACTATATTAGAGAGAGTAGACTGGTAGACTCTATTATAGAGAGTAGACTGGTAGACTATATTAGAGAGAGTAGACTGGTAGGCTATATTATAGAGAGTGAGACGGGTAGGCTATATTATAGAGAGTAGACTGGTAGACTATATTATAGAGAGTAGACAGGTAGACTATATTATAGAGAGTAGACTGGTAGACTATATTAGAGAGAGTAGACTGGTAGGCTATATTAGAGAGAGTAGACTGGTAGACTATATTAGAGAGAGCAGACTGGTAGGCTATATATAGAGAGTAGGTACTTGGTAGGCTATATTATAGAGAGTAGACTGGTAGACTATATTAGAGAGAGTAGAACTGGTAGGACTAATTATAGAGGTAGACGGTAGGCTTATTAGAGAGAGTAGATTGTTCTAGAATTATTATAGAGAGTAGACGGTAGGACTATATATAGAAAGTAGAACTGAGACTATAGTATATGATAGAGAGTAGACTGGGTAGACTCTATTATAGAGAGTAGACTGGTAGGACTATATTATAGAGAGTAGACTGGTAGACTATATATAGAGAGTAGACTGGTAGGCTATATTATAGAGAGTAGACTGGTAGTCTATATTAGAGAGAGTAGACTGGTAGAGTATATTATAGAGAGTAGACTGGTAGACTATATTATCGAGAGTAGACTGGGTAGACTATATTTATAGAGAGTAGACTGGTAGGCTATATTAGAGAGAGTCGACTGGTTGGCTATATTATTAGAGAGTAGACTGGTAGACTATATTATAGAGAGTAGACTGGTAGACTATATTATAGAGAGTAGACTGGTAGGCTATATTATAGAGAGTAGACTGGTAGACTATATTATAGAGAGTAGACTGGTAGACTATATTATAGAGAGTAGAATGCTAGACTATATTATAGAGAGTAGACTGGTAGACTCTATTATAGAGAGTAGACTGGTAGACTATATTATAGAGAGTAGACTGGTAGACTATATTATAGAGAGTATACTGGTAGACTCTATTATAGAGAGTAGACTGGTAGACTATATTATAGAGAGTAGACTGGTAGACTATATTATAGAGAGTAGACTGGTAGACTATATTAGAGAGAGTAGACTGGTAGGCTATATTATAGAGAGTAGACTGGTAGACTATATTATAGAGAGTAGACTGGTAGACTCTATTATAGAGAGTAGACTGGTAGACTATATTATAGAGAGTAGACTGGTAGGCTATATTATAGAGAGTAGACTGGTAGACTATATTAGAGAGAGTAGACTGGTAGACTATATTATAGAGATTAGACTGGTAGACTATATTATAGAGAGTAGACTGGTAGACTATATTAGAGAGAGTAGACTGGTAGACTATATTATAGAGAGTAGACTGGTAGACTATATTATAGAGAGTAGACTGGTAGACTCTATTATAGAGAGTAGACTGGTAGACTCTATTATAGAGAGTAGACTGGTAGACTATATTCTAGAGAGTAGACTGGTAGGCTATATTATAGAGAGTAGACTGGTAGACTATATTATAGAGAGTAGACTGGTAGGCTATATTATAGAGAGTAGACTGGTAGACTATATTAGAGAGAGTAAACTGGTAGGCTATATTATAGAGAGTAGACTGGTAGGCTATATTATAGAGAGTAGACTGGTAGACTATATTATAGAGAGTAAACTGGTAGGCTATATTATAGAGAGTAGACTGGTAGGCTATTTATAGAGAGTAGACTGGTAGACTATATTATAGAGAGTAGACTGGTAGACTATATTAGAGAGAGTAGACTGGTAGACTTTATTATAGAGAGTAGACTGGTAGCTATATTATAGAGAGTAGACTGGTAGGCTATAGAGAGAGAGAGTAGACTGGTAGCCTATATTATAGAGAGTAGACTGGTAGACTATATTAGAGAGAGTAGACTGGTAGACTATATTATAGAGAGTAGACTGGTAGACTTTTATAGAGAGTAGACTGGTAGACTATATTATAGAGAGTAGACTGGTAGGCTATTAGAGAGAGTAGACTGAGAGAGTAACTGGTACTCTATTATAGAGAGTAGACTGGTAGACTCTATTATAGAGAGTAGACTGGTAGACTATATTATAGAGAGTAGACTGGTAGGCTATATTAGAGAGAGTAGACTGGTAGACTATATTAGAGAGAGTAGACTGGTAGACTCTATTATAGAGAGTGGACTGGTAGCTATATGAGAGAGAGTAGACTGGTAGGCTATATTATAGAGAGTAGACTGGTAGACTATATTATAGAGAGTAGACTGGTAGACTATATTATAGAGAGTAGACTGGTAGACTATATTATAGAGAGTAGACTGGTAGACTATATTATGAGAGAGTACTGGTAGACTATATTATAGAGAGTAGACTGCTAGACTATATTATAGAGAGTAGACGGGTAGACTCTATTATAGAGAGTAGACTGGTAAGACTATATTATAGAGGAGTAGACTGGTAGACTATATTATAGAGAGTAGACTGGTAGACTCTATTATAGAGAGTAGACTGGTAGACTATATTATAGAGGTAGTAGACTGTAAGACTATATTAGAGAGAGTAGACTGGTAGGCCTATATTATAGAGAGTAGACTGGTAGACTATATTTAGAGAGTAGACTGGTAGACTCTATTATAGAGAGTAGACTGGTAACTATATTATAGAGAGTAGACTGGTAGGCTATATTATAGAGATTAGACTGTAGACTATATTATAGAGAGTAGACTGGTAGACTATATTAGAGAGAGTAGACTGGTAGATATATTATAGAGAGTAGACTGGTAGACTATATTATAGAGAGTAGACTGGTAGACTCTATTATAGAGAGTAGACTGGTAGACTATATTAGAGAGAGTAGACTGGTAGGCTATATTATAGAGAGTAGACTGGTAGACTATATTATAGAGAGTAGACTGGTAGGCTATATTATAGAGAGTAGACTGTAGACTATATTAGAGAGAGTAAACTGGTAGGCTATATTATAGAGATTAGACTGGTAGACTATATTATAGAGAGTAGACTGGTAGACTATATTAGAGAGAGTAGACTGGTAGACTATATTATAGAGAGTAGACTGGTAGACTATATTATAGAGAGTAGACTGGTAGACTCTATTATAGAGAGTAGACTGGTAGACTATATTAGAGAGAGTAGACTGGTAGGCTATATTATAGAGAGTAGACTGGTAGACTATATATAGAGAGTAGACTGGTAGGCTATATTATAGAGAGTAGACTGGTAGACTATATTAGAGAGAGTAAACTGGTAGGCTATATTATAGAGAGTAGACTGGTAGGCTATATTATAGAGAGTAGACTGGTAGACTATATTATAGAGAGTAAACTGGTAGGCTATATTATAGAGAGTAGACTGGTAGGCTATTTTATAGAGAGTAGACTGGTAGACTATATTATAGAGAGTAGACTGGTAGACTATATTAGAGAGAGTAGACTGGTAGACTTTATTATAGAGAGTAGACTGGTAGGCTATATTATAGAGAGTAGACTGGTAGGCTATATTAGAGAGAGTAGACTGGTAGCCTATATTATAGAGAGTAGACTGGTAGACTATATTAGAGAGAGTAGACTGGTAGACTATATTATAGAGAGTAGACTGGTAGACTATATTATAGAGAGTAGACTGGTAGACTCTATTATAGAGAGTAGACTGGTAGGCTATATTAGAGAGAGTAGACTGGTAGACTCTATTATAGAGAGTAGACTGGTAGACTCTATTATAGAGAGTAGACTGGTAGACTATATTATAGAGAGTAGACTGGTAGGCTATATTAGAGAGAGTAGACTGGTAGACTATATTAGAGAGAGTAGACTGGTAGACTCTATTATAGAGAGTGGACTGGTAGGCTATATGAGAGAGAGTAGACTGGTAGGCTATATTATAGAGAGTAGACTGGTAGACTATATTATAGAGAGTAGACTGGTAGACTATATTATAGAGAGTAGACTGGTAGACTATATTATAGAGAGTAGACTGGTAGACTCTATTATAGAGAGTAGACTGGTAGGCTATATTATAGAGAGTAGACTGGTAGACTATATTAGAGAGAGTAAACTGGTAGGCTATATTATAGAGAGTAGACTGGTAGGCTATATTATAGAGAGTAGACTGGTAGACTATATTATAGAGAGTAGACTGGTAGACTATATTATAGAGAGTAGACTGGTAGGCTATATTAGAGAGAGTAGACTGGTAGGCTATATTAGAGAGAGTAGACTGGTAGGCTATATTAGAGAGAGTAGACTGGTAGACTATATTATAGAGAGTAGACTGGTAGGCTATATTATAGAGAGTAGACTGGTAGACTATATTATAGAGAGTAGACTGGTAGGCTATATTATAGAGAGTAGACTGGTAGTCTATATTAGAGAGAGTAGACTGGTAGACTATATTATAGAGAGTAGACTGGTAGACTATATTATAGAGAGTAGACTGGTAGACTATATTATAGAGAGTAGACTGGTAGGCTATATTAGAGAGAGTAGACTGGTTGGCTATATTATAGAGAGTAGACTGGTAGACTATATTATAGAGAGTAGACTGGATAGACTATATTATAGAGAGTAGACTGGTAGGCTATATTATAGAGAGTAGACTGGTAGACTATATTATAGAGAGTAGACTGGTAGACTATATTATAGAGAGTAGACTGCTAGACTATATTATAGAGAGTAGACTGGTAGACTCTATTATAGAGAGTAGACTGGTAGACTATATTATAGAGAGTAGACTGGTAGACTATATTATAGAGAGTAGACTGGTAGACTCTATTATAGAGAGTAGACTGGTAGACTATATTATAGAGAGTAGACTGGTAGACTATATTAGAGAGAGTAGACTGGTAGGCTATATTATAGAGAGTAGACTGGTAGACTATATTATAGAGAGTAGACTGGTAGACTCTATTATAGAGAGTAGACTGGTAGACTATATTATAGAGAGTAGACTGGTAGGCTATATTATAGAGATTAGACTGGTAGACTATATTAGAGAGAGTAGACTGGTAGACTATATTAGAGAGAGTAGACTGGTAGACTATATTATAGAGAGTAGACTGGTAGACTATATTATAGAGAGTAGACTGGTAGACTCTATTATAGAGAGTAGACTGGTAGACTATATTAGAGAGAGTAGACTGGTAGGCTATATTATAGAGAGTAGACTGGTAGACTATATTATAGAGAGTAGACTGGTAGGCTATATTATAGAGAGTAGACTGGTAGACTATATTAGAGAGAGTAAACTGGTAGGCTATATTATAGAGAGTAGACTGGTAGGCTATATTATAGAGAGTAGACTGGTAGACTATATTATAGAGAGTAAACTGGTAGGCTATATTATAGAGAGTAGACTGGTAGGCTATTTTATAGAGAGTAGACTGGTAGACTATATTATAGAGAGTAGACTGGTAGACTATATTAGAGAGAGTAGACTGGTAGACTATATTATAGAGAGTAGACTGGTAGGCTATATTATAGAGAGTAGACTGGTAGGCTATATTAGAGAGAGTAGACTGGTAGCCTATATTATAGAGAGTAGACTGGTAGACTATATTAGAGAGAGTAGACTGGTAGACTATATTATAGAGAGTAGACTGGTAGACTATATTATAGAGAGTAGACTGGTAGACTCTATTATAGAGAGTAGACTGGTAGGCTATATTAGAGAGAGTAGACTGGTAGACTCTATTATAGAGAGTAGACTGGTAGACTCTATTATAGAGAGTAGACTGGTAGACTATATTATAGAGAGTAGACTGGTAGGCTATATTAGAGAGAGTAGACTGGTAGACTATATTAGAGAGAGTAGACTGGTAGACTCTATTATAGAGAGTGGACTGGTAGGCTATATGAGAGAGAGTAGACTGGTAGGCTATATTATAGAGAGTAGACTGGTAGACTATATTATAGAGAGTAGACTGGTAGACTATATTATAGAGAGTAGACTGGTAGACTATATTATAGAAAGTAGACTGGTAGACTCTATTATAGAGAGTAGACTGGTAGGCTATATTATAGAGAGTAGACTGGTAGACTATATTAGAGAGAGTAAACTGGTAGGCTATATTATAGAGAGTAGACTGGTAGGCTATATTATAGAGAGTAGACTGGTAGACTATATTAGAGAGAGTAGACTGGTAGGCTATATTAGAGAGAGTAGACTGGTAGGCTATATTAGAGAGAGTAGACTGGTAGACTATATTATAGAGAGTAGACTGGTAGGCTATATTATAGAGAGTAGACTGGTAGACTATATTATAGAGAGTAGACTGGTAGGCTATATTATAGAGAGTAGACTGGTAGTCTATATTAGAGAGAGTAGACTGGTAGACTATATTATAGAGAGTAGACTGGTAGACTCTATTATAGAGAGTAGACTGGTAGACTATATTATAGAGAGTAGACTGGTAGACTATATTAGAGAGAGTAGACTGGTAGGCTATATTATAGAGAGTAGACTGGTAGACTATATTATAGAGAGTAGACTGGTAGACTCTATTATAGAGAGTAGACTGGTAGACTCTATTATAGAGAGTAGACTGGTAGGCTATATTATAGAGAGTAGACTGGTAGACTATATTAGAGAGAGTAGACTGGTAGACTATATTATAGAGAGTAGACTGGTAGACTATATTATAGAGAGTAGACTGGTAGACTATATTAGAGAGAGTAGACTGGTAGACTATATTATAGAGAGTAGACTGGTAGACTATATTATAGAGAGTAGACTGGTAGACTATATTATAGAGAGTAGACTGCTAGACTATATTATAGAGAGTAGACTGGTAGACTATATTAGAGAGAGTAGACTGGTAGGCTATATTATAGAGAGTAGACTGGTAGACTGTATTATAGAGAGTAGACTGGTAGGCTATATTATAGAGAGTAGACTGGTAGACTATATTAGAGAGAGTAGACTGGTAGACTATATTATAGAGAGTAGACTGGTAGGCTATATTATAGAGAGTAGACTGGTAGGCTATATTAGAGAGAGTAGACTGGTAGGCTATATTATAGAGAGTAGACTGGTAGACTATATTAGAGAGAGTAGACTGGTAGACTATATTATAGAGAGTAGACTGGTAGACTCTATTATAGAGAGTAGACTGGTAGGCTATATTAGAGAGAGTAGACTGGTAGACTCTATTATAGAGAGTAGACTGGTAGACTCTATTATAGAGAGTAGACTGGTAGACTATATTATAGAGAGTAGACTGGTAGGCTATATTAGAGAGAGTAGACTGGTAGACTATATTAGAGAGAGTAGACTGGTAGACTCTATTATAGAGAGTGGACTGGTAGGCTATATGAGAGAGAGTAGACTGGTACGCTATATTATAGAGAGTAGACTGGTAGACTATATTATAGAGAGTAGACTGGTAGACTATATTATAGAGAGTAGACTGGTAGACTATATTATAGAGAGCAGACTGGTAGACTCTATTATAGAGAGTAGACTGGTAGGCTATATTATAGAGAGTAGACTGGTAGACTATATTAGAGAGAGTAAACTGGTAGGCTATATTATAGAGAGTACACTGGTAGGCTATATTATAGAGAGTAGACTGGTAGACTATATTATAGAGAGTAGACTGGTAGACTATATTATAGAGAGTAGACTGGTAGACTATATTAGAGAGAGTAGACTGGTAGGCTATATTAGAGAGAGTAGACTGGTAGGCTATATTAGAGAGAGTAGACTGGTAGACTATATTATAGAGAGTAGACTGGTAGGCTATATTAGAGGGAGTAGACTGGTAGACTCTATTATAGAGAGTAGACTGGTAGACTCTATTATAGAGAGTAGACTGGTAGACTATATTATAGAGAGTAGACTGGTAGGCTATATTAGAGAGAGTAGACTGGTAGACTATATTAGAGAGAGTAGACTGGTAGACTATATTATAGAGAGTAGACTGGTAGACTATATTATAGAGAGTAGACTGGTAGACTCTATTATAGAGAGTAGACTGGTAGACTATATTAGAGAGAGTAGACTGGTAGGCTATATTATAGAGAGTAGACTGGTAGACTATATTATAGAGAGTAGACTGGTAGGCTATATTATAGAGAGTAGACTGGTAGACTATATTAGAGAGAGTAAACTGGTAGGCTATATTATAGAGAGTAGACTGGTAGGCTATATTATAGAGAGTAGACTGGTAGACTATATTATAGAGAGTAAACTGGTAGGCTATATTATAGAGAGTAGACTGGTAGGCTATTTTATAGAGAGTAGACTGGTAGACTATATTATAGAGAGTAGACTGGTAGACTATATTAGAGAGAGTAGACTGGTAGACTATATTATAGAGAGTAGACTGGTAGGCTATATTATAGAGAGTAGACTGGTAGGCTATATTAGAGAGAGTAGACTGGTAGGCTATATTATAGAGAGTAGACTGGTAGACTATATTAGAGAGAGTAGACTGGTAGACTATATTATAGAGAGTAGACTGGTAGACTATATTATAGAGAGTAGACTGGTAGACTCTATTATAGAGAGTAGACTGGTAGGCTATATTAGAGAGAGTAGACTGGTAGACTCTTTTATAGAGAGTAGACTGGTAGACTCTATTATAGAGAGTAGACTGGTAGACTATATTATAGAGAGTAGACTGGTAGGCTATATTAGAGAGAGTAGACTGGTAGACTATATTAGAGAGAGTAGACTGGTAGACTCTAATATAGAGAGTGGACTGGTAGGCTATATGAGAGAGAGTAGACTGGTAGGCTATATTATAGAGAGTAGACTGGTAGACTATATTATAGAGAGTAGACTGGTAGACTATATTATAGAGAGTAGACTGGTAGACTATATTATAGAGAGTAGACTGGTAGACTCTATTATAGAGAGTAGACTGGTAGGCTATATTATAGAGAGTAGACTGGTAGACTATATTAGAGAGAGTAAACTGGTAGGCTATATTATAGAGAGTAGACTGGTAGGCTATATTATAGAGAGTAGACTGGTAGACTATATTATAGAGAGTAGACTGGTAGACTATATTATAGAGAGTAGACTGGTAGACTATATTAGAGAGAGTAGACTGGTAGGCTATATTAGAGAGAGTAGACTGGTAGGCTATATTAGAGAGAGTAGACTGGTAGACTATATTATAGAGAGTAGACTGGTAGGCTATATTATAGAGAGTAGACTGGTAGACTATATTATAGAGAGTAGACTGGTAGGCTATATTATAGAGAGTAGACTGGTAGTCTATATTAGAGAGAGTAGACTGGTAGACTATATTATAGAGAGTAGACTGGTAGACTATATTATAGAGAGTAGACTGGTAGACTATATTATAGAGAGTAGACTGGTAGGCTATATTAGAGAGAGTAGACTGGTTGGCTATATTATAGAGAGTAGACTGGTAGACTATATTATAGAGAGTAGACTGGTAGACTATATTATAGAGAGTAGACTGGTAGACTATATTATAGAGAGTAGACTGGTAGACTATATTATAGAGAGTAGACTGGTAGACTCTATTATAGAGAGTAGACTGGTAGGCTATATTATAGAGAGTAGACTGGTAGACTATATTATAGAGAGTAGACTGGTAGACTATATTATAGAGAGTGGACTGGTAGGCTATATTATAGAGAGTAGACTGGTAGACTATATTATAGAGAGTAGACTGGTAGACTATATTATAGAGAGTGGACTGGTAGGCTATATTATAGAGAGTAGACTGGTAGACTATATTATAGAGAGTAGACTGGTAGACTATATTATAGAGAGTAGACTGCTAGACTATATTATAGAGAGTAGACTGGTAGACTCTATTATAGAGAGTAGACTGGTAGACTATATTATAGAGAGTAGACTGGTAGACTATATTATAGAGAGTAGACTGGTAGACTCTATTATAGAGAGTAGACTGGTAGACTATATTATAGAGAGTAGACTGGTAGACTATATTAGAGAGAGTAGACTGGTAGGCTATATTATAGAGAGTAGACTGGTAGACTATATTATAGAGAGTAGACTGGTAGACTCTATTATAGAGAGTAGACTGGTAGACTATATTATAGAGAGTAGACTGGTAGACTATATTATAGAGAGTAGACTGGTAGACTATATTAGAGAGAGTAGACTGGAAGACTATATTATAGAGAGTAGACTGGTAGACTATATTATAGAGAGTAGACTGGTAGACTATATTATAGAGAGTAGACTGCTAGACTATATTATAGAGAGTAGACTGGTAGACTATATTAGAGAGAGTAGACTGGTAGCCTATATTATAGAGAGTAGACTGGTAGACTGTATTATAGAGAGTAGACTGGTAGGCTATATTATAGAGAGTAGACTGGTAGACTATATTAGAGAGAGTAGACTGGTAGACTATATTATAGAGAGTAGACTGGTAGGCTATATTAGAGAGAGTAGACTGGTAGGCTATATTATAGAGAGTAGACTGGTAGACTATATTAGAGAGAGTAGACTGGTAGACTATATTATAGAGAGTAGACTGGTAGACTATATTATAGAGAGTAGACTGGTAGACTCTATTATAGAGAGTAGACTGGTAGGCTATATTAGAGAGAGTAGACTGGTAGACTCTATTATAGAGAGTAGACTGGTAGACTCTATTATAGAGAGTAGACTGGTAGACTATATTATAGAGAGTAGACTGGTAGGCTATATTAGAGAGAGTAGACTGGTAGACTATATTAGAGAGAGTAGACTGGTAGACTCTATTATAGAGAGTGGACTGGTAGGCTATATGAGAGAGAGTAGACTGGTACGCTATATTATAGAGAGTAGACTGGTAGACTATATTATAGAGAGTAGACTGGTAGACTATATTATAGAGAGTAGACTGGTAGACTATATTATAGAGAGTAGACTGGTAGACTCTATTATAGAGAGTAGACTGGTAGGCTATATTATAGAGAGTAGACTGGTAGACTATATTAGAGAGAGTAAACTGGTAGGCTATATTATAGAGAGTAGACTGGTAGGCTATATTATAGAGAGTAGACTGGTAGACTATATTATAGAGAGTAGACTGGTAGACTATATTATAGAGAGTAGACTGGTAGACTATATTAGAGAGAGTAGACTGGTAGGCTATATTAGAGAGAGTAGACTGGTAGGCTATATTAGAGAGAGTAGACTGGTAGACTATATTATAGAGAGTAGACTGGTAGGCTATATTAGAGGGAGTAGACTGGTAGACTCTATTATAGAGAGTAGACTGGTAGACTCTATTATAGAGAGTAGACTGGTAGACTATATTATAGAGAGTAGACTGGTAGGCTATATTAGAGAGAGTAGACTGGTAGACTATATTATAGAGAGTAGACTGGTAGACTATATTATAGAGAGTAGACTGGTAGACTCTATTATAGAGAGTAGACTGGTAGGCTATATTATAGAGAGTAGACTGGTAGACTATATTAGAGAGAGTAAACTGGTAGGCTATATTATAGAGAGTAGACTGGTAGGCTATATTATAGAGAGTAGACTGGTAGACTATATTATAGAGAGTAGACTGGTAGACTATATTATAGAGAGTAGACTGGTAGACTATATTAGAGAGAGTAGACTGGTAGGCTATATTAGAGAGAGTAGACTGGTAGGCTATATTAGAGAGAGTAGACTGGTAGACTATATTATAGAGAGTAGACTGGTAGGCTATATTAGAGGGAGTAGACTGGTAGACTCTATTATAGAGAGTAGACTGGTAGACTCTATTATAGAGAGTAGACTGGTAGACTATATTATAGAGAGTAGACTGGTAGGCTATATTAGAGAGAGTAGACTGGTAGACTATATTAGAGAGAGTAGACTGGTAGACTCTATTATAGAGAGTGGACTGGTAGGCTATATGAGAGAGAGTAGACTGGTAGGCTATATTATAGAGAGTAGACTGGTAGACTATATTATAGAGAGTAGACTGGTAGACTATATTATAGAGAGTAGACTGGTAGACTCTATTATAGAGAGTAGACTGGTAGGCTATATTATAGAGAGTAGACTGGTTGACTATATTAGAGAGAGTAAACTGGTAGGCTATATTATAGAGAGTAGACTGGTAGGCTATATTATAGAGAGTAGACTGGTAGACTATATTATAGAGAGTAGACTGGTAGACTATATTATAGAGAGTAGACTGGTAGACTATATTAGAGAGAGTAGACTAGTAGGCTATATTAGAGAGAGTAGACTGGTAGGCTATATTAGAGAGAGTAGACTGGTAGACTATATTATAGAGAGTAGACTGGTAGGCTATATTATAGAGAGTAGACTGGTAGACTATATTAGAGAGAGTAGACTGGTAGACTATATTATAGAGAGTAGACTGGTAGGCTATATTAGAGAGAGTAGACTGGTAGACTATTATAGAGAGTAGACTGGTATACTATATTATAGAGAGTAGACTGGTAGACTATATTAGAGAGAGTAGACTGGTAGGCTATATTATAGAGAGTAGACTGGTAGACTATATTAGAGAGAGTAGACTGGTAGACTATATTAGAGAGAGTAGACTGGTAGGCTATATTATAGAGAGTAGACTGGTAGGCTATATTAGAGAGAGTAGACTGGTAGACTATAGAGAGTAGACTGGTAGACTATATTAGAGAGAGTAGACTGGTAGGCTATATTATAGAGAGTAGACTGGTAGACTATATTAGAGAGAGTAGACTGGTAGACTATATTATAGAGAGTAGACTGGTAGACTATATTATAGAGAGTACACTGGTAGACTCTATTATAGAGAGTAGACTGGTAGACTATATTAGAGAGAGTAGACTGATAGGCTATATTATAGAGAGTAGACTGGTAGACTCTATTATAGAGAGTGGACTGGTAGGCTATATTATAGAGAGTGGACTGGTAGACTATATTATAGAGAGTAGACTGGTAGACTATATTAGAGAGAGTAGACTGGTAGACTATATTATAGAGAGTAGACTGGTAGACTATATTATAGAGAGTAGACTGGTAGACTATATTAGAGAGAGTAGACTGGTAGACTATATTATAGAGAGTAGACTGGTAGGCTATATTAGAGAGAGTAGACTGGTAGACTATATTAGAGAGAGTAGACTGGTAGACTCTATTATAGAGAGTGGACTGGTAGGCTATATGAGAGAGAGTAGACTGGTAGGCTATATTATAGAGAGTAGACTGGTAGACTATATTATAGAGAGTAGACTGGTAGACTATATTATAGAGAGTAGACTGGTAGACTCTATTATAGAGAGTAGACTGGTAGGCTATATTATAGAGAGTAGACTGGTTGACTATATTAGAGAGAGTAAACTGGTAGGCTATATTATAGAGAGTAGACTGGTAGGCTATATTATAGAGAGTAGACTGGTAGACTATATTATAGAGAGTAGACTGGTAGACTATATTATAGAGAGTAGACTGGTAGACTATATTAGAGAGAGTAGACTAGTAGGCTATATTAGAGAGAGTAGACTGGTAGGCTATATTAGAGAGAGTAGACTGGTAGACTATATTATAGAGAGTAGACTGGTAGGCTATATTATAGAGAGTAGACTGGTAGACTATATTAGAGAGAGTAGACTGGTAGACTATATTATAGAGAGTAGACTGGTAGGCTATATTAGAGAGAGTAGACTGGTAGACTATTATAGAGAGTAGACTGGTATACTATATTATAGAGAGTAGACTGGTAGACTATATTAGAGAGAGTAGACTGGTAGGCTATATTATAGAGAGTAGACTGGTAGACTATATTAGAGAGAGTAGACTGGTAGACTATATTAGAGAGAGTAGACTGGTAGGCTATATTATAGAGAGTAGACTGGTAGGCTATATTAGAGAGAGTAGACTGGTAGACTATAGAGAGTAGACTGGTAGACTATATTAGAGAGAGTAGACTGGTAGGCTATATTATAGAGAGTAGACTGGTAGACTATATTAGAGAGAGTAGACTGGTAGACTATATTATAGAGAGTAGACTGGTAGACTATATTATAGAGAGTACACTGGTAGACTCTATTATAGAGAGTAGACTGGTAGACTATATTAGAGAGAGTAGACTGATAGGCTATATCATAGAGAGTAGACTGGTAGACTCTATTATAGAGAGTGGACTGGTAGGCTATATTATAGAGAGTGGACTGGTAGACTATATTATAGAGAGTAGACTGGTAGACTATATTAGAGAGAGTAGACTGGTAGACTATATTATAGAGAGTAGACTGGTAGACTATATTATAGAGAGTAGACTGGTAGACTATATTAGAGAGAGTAGACTGGTAGACTATATTATAGAGAGAAGACTGGTAGGCTATATTATAGAGAGTAGACTGGTAGGCTATATTAGAGAGAGTAGACTGGTAGGCTATATTATAGAGAGTAGACTGGTAGACTATATTAGAGAGAGTAGACTGGTAGACTATATTATAGAGAGTAGACTGGTAGACTATATTATAGAGAGTAGACTGGTAGACTCTATTATAGAGAGTAGACTGGTAGGCTATATTAGAGAGAGTAGACTGGTAGACTCTATTATAGAGAGTAGACTGGTAGACTCTATTATAGAGAGTAGACTGGTAGACTATATTATAGAGAGTAGACTGGTAGGCTATATTAGAGAGAGTAGACTGGTAGACTATATTAGAGAGAGTAGACTGGTAGACTCTATTATAGAGAGTGGACTGGTAGGCTATATGAGAGAGAGTAGACTGGTAGGCTATATTATAGAGAGTAGACTGGTAGACTATATTATAGAGAGTAGACTGGTAGACTATATTATAGAGAGTAGACTGGTAGACTATATTAGAGAGAGTAGACTGGTAGACTATATTAGAGAGAGTAGACTGGTAGACTCTATTATAGAGAGTAGACTGGTAGGCTATTTTAGAGAGAGTAGACTGGTAGACTATATTATAGAGAGTAGACTGGTAGACTATATTATAGAGAGTAGACTGGTAGACTATATTAGAGAGAGTAGACTGGTAGGCTATATTATAGAGAGTAGACTGGTAGACTCTATTATAGAGAGTAGACTGGTAGGCTATATTATAGAGAGTAGACTGGTAGACTATATTATAGAGAGTAGACTGGTAGACTATATTATAGAGAGTAGACTGGTAGACTATATTAGAGAGAGTAGACTGGTAGACTATATTATAGAGAGTAGACTGGTAGACTATATTAGAGAGAGTAGACTGGTAGGCTATATTATAGAGAGTAGACTGGTAGACTATATTATAGAGAGTAGACTGGTAGACTATATTATAGAGAGTAGACTGGTAGGCTATATTATAGAGAGTAGACTGGTAGACTATATTATAGAGAGTAGACTGGTAGACTATATTATAGAGAGTAGACTGGTAGACTATATTATAGAGAGTAGACTGGTAGACTATATTAGAGAGAGTAGACTGGTAGGCTATATTATAGAGAGTAGACTGGTAGACTCTATTATAGAGAGTAAACTGGTAGGCTATATTAGAGAGAGTAGACTGGTAGACTATATTATAGAAAACCTGAAAACCTGCTGTTTTCAACTCTCTAGAGACAGCAGGAGCGGTTGAGATACTCTCAAAGATCGGCTATGAAAAAGCCAACTGACACTTACTCTTGTGTTACTGACTTGTTGCACCCTCGACAACTACTATGATTATTATTATTTGACAATGCTGGTCATTTATGAACATTTGAACATCTAGGCCATGTTCTGTTATAATCTCCACCCGGCACAGCCAGAAGAGGACTGGCCACCCCTCACAGCCTGGTTCCTCTCTAGGTTTCTTCCTAGGTTTTGGCCTTTCTAGGGAGATTTTCCTAGCCACTGTGCTTCTACACCTACATTGCTTGCTGTTTGGGGTTTTAGGCTGGGTTTCTGTACAGCACTTTGTGATATCAGCTGATGTAAGAAGGGCTATATAAATACATTTGATTTGATTTGATAGAGAGTAGACTGGCAGTGCCCCTGTGACAACAGTATGAAATAATTTTTACATAACACATTTTTGCTATCGTTCTTTTTTTACATCCGTTATTAGACAGTGGCAACGATGATGATTATGAACATGGTCTTTTGCCTGCTAATGCCTGTGATGCAGTGAAGAAAACGATATGACAACAATAACGTCTAATGTAACTGGCCCCTCTAACAGTACAACTGGCCCCAGCTTGGCCCCCCCAGTTGAAATGGTCTTGTGACGCTCGTCGTAAGGAGTAGACCAAGGTGCAGCGTGTTGAGTGCTCATGATAAATATTTATTATTATTATACTCAGAACACTATACAAAACAATAAACAAAGAAACACGAACGTCACGTTCTGCAGGCTTCACTGAGCAATACAAAAACAAGATCCCAAACCCAGGTGGAAAAAAACCCTACTTAAGTATGATCTCCAATTAGAGACAACGTGGACCCCCTGCCTCTAATTGGAGATCATCCCAAACAAACCCAACATAGAAATGCAAAACTAGAACCTGAACATAGAAATAAGAAACATAGAAAAACACCCCCTGTCACGCCCTGACCTACTCTACCATAGAAAATAACATCTTACTATGGTCAGGACGTGACAGGTCTAGAACCGCCAATAACTAGAGAAGTAAAAATAAATAAAAAATAAAAAAACACATTACCCTCCCCTGTGACCAATAAAAAAAACATTACCCTCCCTGTGCACAATAGAAAAAACACATTACCCTCCCCTGTGACCAATAAAAAAACATTACCCTCCCTGTGCACAATAGAAAAAACACATTACCCTCCCCTGTGACCAATAAAAAAACATTACCCTTCTCTGTGCACAATAGAAAAAACACATTACCCTCCCCTGTGACCAATAAAAAAACATTACCCTCCCTGTGCACAATAGAAAAAACACATTACCCTCCCCTGTGACCAATAAAAAAACATTACCCTCCCTGTGCACAATAGAAAAAACACATTACCCTCCCCTGTGACCAATAAAAAAAACATTACCATCCCTGTGTACAATAAAAAAACATTACCCTCCCCTGTGACCAATAAAAACACATTACCCTTCCCTGTGCACAATAAAAAACATTACCCTTCCCTGTGCACAATAAAAAAAAACATGACCCTTCCCTGTGACCAATAAAAAAACATTACCCTTCCCTGTGCACAATAAAAAAAACACATTACCCTTCCTGTGACCAATAAAAAAACATTACCCTCCCTGTGCACAATAGAAAAAACACATTACCCTCCCCTGTGACCAATAAAAAAAACATTACCCTCCCTGTGTACAATAAAAAAAACATTACCCTCCCCTGTGACCAATAAAAATAACATTACTCTCCCTGTGCACAATAAAAAAAAACATTATCCTTCCCTGTTCACAATAAAAAAAAGCACATTACCCTTCCCTGTGCACAATAAAAAAACACATTACCCTTCCCTGTGCACAATAAAAAAAACATTATCCTTCCCTGTGACCAATAAAAAAACACATTACCCTCCACTGTGCTCAATAGAAAAACACATTACCCTCCCGTGCTCAATAGAAAAACACATTACCCTCCCGTGCACAATAAAAAAACACATTACCCTCCCATGTGACCAATAAAAAAATACATTACCCTCCCCTGTGCCCGCCAAAAAACACACAACCCTCACCTATTTTGGACCAGCCCACCTGTCCCTTAGCTGACGCTCTGATGAGATAATTCATTAAAACAATCACAGTCACTGCTGGTCTGGCAGCATACCATGCAGAGAATGGGAGGGCAGGAGGGGTTGGCATACTTCTGTCTGGGTTTGGTCTGGGTTTTATCATGGTTCTGATGTTGTCTGGGTTGGGTCTGGGTTGGATCATGATTCTGGTGCCAGGCTAACCTGCTCTCTTGGTTAGGTCTGGGTTGGATCATGGTTCTGGTGCCAGGCAGCCCAGCTATCTGGGTTGGATCATGGTTCTGGTGCCAGGCTGCCCAGCTGTCTGGGTTGGGTCTGGGTTGGGTTGTGGTTCTGTTGCCAGGCTGCCCAGCTATCTGGGTTGGATCTTGGTTGGATCATGTTTCTGGTGCCAGGCTGCCCTGCTGTCTGGGTTGGATCTGGGTTGGGTTGTGGTTCTGTTGCCAGGCTACCCTGCTCACTGGGTTGGGTGTGGGTTGTGTTGTGGTTCTGGTGCCAGGCTACCCTGCTCACTGGGTTGGGTCTGGGTTGTGTTGTGGTTCTGGTGCCAGGCTACCCTGCTCTCTGGGTTGGGTCTGTGTTGGGTTGTGGTTCTGTTGCCAGGCTACCCTGCTCTCTGGGTTGGGTCTGGGTTGGGTTGTGGTGCCAGGCTACCCTGCTGTCCTTATTACCCCCCTGTACCCCCATCTCCCGGCCATCTAATGACACAGCCAGGACACACACACACACACACACACACACACACACACACACACACACACACACACACACACACACACACACACACACACACACACACACACACACACACACACACACAC
This sequence comes from Salmo trutta, assembly GCF_901001165.1. Classification (NCBI taxonomy): domain Eukaryota; kingdom Metazoa; phylum Chordata; class Actinopteri; order Salmoniformes; family Salmonidae; genus Salmo; species Salmo trutta. The sequence goes on along the minus strand of NC_042969.1, from coordinate 21,648,352 downwards.
CCTCAGTGACATATAAGAGCTTGGCTGTTGGCCACACATTCTCAGGGCAGGCCAAGGTCTTTTTGACTCTAGGTAGGGGAAGCTAGATAAGTTATAGTGACATGGAAGACGTTACAGCGACGCGAGGTGAAAGTGATCTGACAGAAACCCTTAACATTATGATATCCAGAGTTTGGGATTATATGTTCCATAAGCATTTTTTTTCTAAATTGAATTATTAACGTAGCTTTGTTCTGTTCAATGTTCTCTACCTAAATACCACAATTCATGTTGTTAAGTTCAAAAGAATACAAGATAAAAATTGCTGACACCTTTCAAACCAATGAGGGTTCGGAACATTAAAGCCAATTATCTCAGAATCCTCTTTCTGCAGATAGAACCTTATAGTCCAAAGTTAGGTGGATGCTGCTTATGCAACAGGTCGCTACACAATGAACTAAGAACTTTGCAGACTTGTCCAATCAAACAGTATTAGCCATGTTATACAAAATTAAACACCAAGTTCCCTTACATTCCCTAGAGTAATCACATTCTACTTGCAGTCTACCGGACACCAATCTAACTGAATGCGATAATTGAATGCAATTCGATTGAGATTATAGTCAGATTACACATTTCTTGAGAAAGGGTGTGTGCTTGGGGGATATTTGACTATAAGGAAGTGAACTGTATTTTTATGAAAGGCTAACATTGTGAACAGTGATAAGGCATTTTATGGTGGCTGGCAGGCTGCCTATGGGGAGCAGAGGTACTGCTGTGCCAGCCTCCACACTCTGGCCTGGTATGTATCTGGTACCTGTGCCAGCCTCCACACTCTGGCCTGGTATGTATCTGGTACCTGTGCCAGCCTCCACACTCTGGCCTGGTATGTATCTGGTACCTGTGCCAGCCTCCACACTCTGGACTGGTATGTATCTGGTACTGCTGTGCCAGCCTCCACACTCTGGCCTGGTATTATCTGGTAACTGTGCCAGCTTCCACACTCTGGCCTGGTATGTATCTGATACTGCTGGGCCAGCCTCCACACTCTGGCCTGGTATGTATCTGGTACCTGTGCCAGCCTCCACACTCTAGCCTGGTATGTATCTGGTACTGCTGTGCCAGCTTCCACACTCTGGCCTGGTATGTATCTGGTACTGCTGTGCCAGCTTCCACACTTTGGCCTGGTATGTATCTGGTACTGCTGTGCCAGCCTCCACACTCTTGCCTGGTATGTATCTGGTACTGCTGTGCCAGCCTCCACACTCTGACCTGCTATGTATCTGGTACCTGTGCCAGCCTCCACACTCTGGCCTGGTATGTATCCGGTACCTGTGGCAGAGTAATACACACCACATGACAGGGGAAGGAAGTGGCATAATGGTGTCATGGTAGCTCTAATCCTAATCCCTGGCACACTGTCTGTTTACATACTGCAAGTCATAAATGGCCTTGTTCTTAATAATAATAATAAAAAGAAGACCTTGTTCTTCGTGTCACAAAATGCATCCCAAATGGCACCCTATTCCCTATGTTGTGCCCATAGGACTCTAGTCAAAAGCAGTGCACTATATAGACAGTAGGGTACAATTTGGGATGCAGACACAGTCTCGCATTGCACTCAAAAGAGAAAAGGAGGTCAGGTTATTACATGGTATTACTAGTGCCCATAGATTTTCCTGAGCATGTGACCTGACTAGGAAAAACGCAGGGCCCTAATTATCACTATGTGATTGAGCAACAACTGCAGGTATTAGCTGCACATCTGCCTTATCCATTTTCACAGAGCTGGTAACAATGAAACATCATCTTTACCAAAAGGCAACACACTAGCAGGTCCAGATGGCCCCCAACCACCTGTATTAGTCAGCATCAGTGAGACAGTTGAGGAGGAGGAGGACAGTGGGTAGGTAGGTGTGGATTGCAGACCTCCAACCCCCTGTATTAGTCAGCATCAGTGAGACAGATGATGAGAACATGGGTAGGTAGCTGGGCTCTGCTTTCACAAGTGCAGAGCTGCACTGCAGAGACAGTGACCGTTTGGGAGTGAACTCTCTGAAGTCAATGCACTAACCTACACAGATAAATCCGAACATTTTCCTATTTTCAGGCATTGCATGGTTTTCTTTTGCTCAGAAAAAGGCTGTACTCTTCATGGCTCAGTTGATGCATGCATATAAGTCTGGAGGGGAAAGTCCTGGGCCGCATCTGAAATGGCACCCTTTTCCCTGTATAGTGCACTACTTTTGACCAGATCCCTATTGGCCCCAACCCACTCTCTAGGGAATAGGGCACCATTTCAGACATAGTCCATCATTCTGTACATCACTGTGGGTGTATGTAGTGCAAATGGTTTTCACTCTGTCCTTGGTTCATTTCCCTTCCCGTCTTAGTATTGTGGTGGCGTTTCCGTGAGCTTGCAGAGTTTGAGGATTTCTAGAGGTTATTTGGGGATGTTGCTGTGGTCATGTGCTCTCTAATCTCAAGGTAATTATGAATGATTTCCATGTTACAACATCAGGCCACCATGGGCAGTTAGCCCTGCCCTGGACATCAGACTCTCCCCTGTGTCACCATGACAACACTGAAAGGGTCATCTCTATTAACCCAGAAGTAAAATCTCACGTCATTTGGTCAGCTGTGCAGAACATGCCCACGGGAGGTTACTGAAAGGTTGACACCAGTACCCTCTCTGACATCAAATATCCACCCACTTCATCCTTAAGCAGCTTGAGTAGAGGAAAAATAGTTCTTCAAAAGAAGCAGAGGACTAATAGATACAAGGACTCTTTAATACCAGCAGTCATCAGGCTGTATAATGGACACAAAGACTCTTGATTGGTTAATAGGTAGCCTATTGCACTATTCATCTGAATTTTATAGTGTATCTTTCTGTGTTTTTCTGTTTAATGTCTTTTATCTTTTTAATAAGCACATGACCAAATGAATTGCCCCCTGGTGGGACAATAACGTTAATCTAATGTAATCCTCTTTCTAATGTTATCTTCTTGTTCTTCTCTTTCGATCCTCTCTATTCCACTCTCCCTCTGTACCTCCCAGCAGCCGCTCTGTGGTATATTAACCACCAGTTTATTCTGGCCTTCTAAAGATAGGAATAACAAGGGCCAGGGTCACCAGTTTATTCTGGCCTTCTAACGGGAGGAATAACAAGGGCCAGAGTCACCAGTTTATTCTGGCCTTCTAACAGGAGGAATAACAAGGGCCAGAGTCACCAGTTTATTCTGGCCTTCTAATGGGAGGAATAACAAGGGCCAGAGGCACCAGTTTATTCTGGCCTTCTAATGGGAGGAATAACAAGGGCCAGGGTCACCAGTTTATTCTGGCCTTCTAATGGGAGGAATAACAAGGGCCAGGGTCACCAGTTTATTCTGGCCTTCTAATGGGAGGAATAACAAGGGCCAGAGTCACCAGTTTATTCTGGCCTTCTAATGGGAGGAATAACAAGGGCCAGGGTCACCAGTTTATTCTGGCCTTCTAACAGGAGGAATAACAAGGGCCAGAGTCACCAGTTTATTCTGGCCTTCTAATGGGAGGAATAACAAGGGCCAGAGTCACCAGTTTATTCTGGCCTTCTAAAGATAGGAATAACAAGGGCCAGAGTCACCAGTTTATTCTGGCCTTCTAATGGGAGGAATAACAAGGGCCAGGGTCACCAGTTTATTCTGGCCTTCTAATGGGAGGAATAACAAGGGCCAGGGTCACCAGTTTATTCTGGCCTTCTAATGGGAGGAATAACAAGGGCCAGAGTCACCAGTTTATTCTGGCCTTCTAACGAGAGGAATAACAAGGGCCAGGGTCACCAGTTTATTCTGGCCTTCTAAAGATAGGAATAACAAGGGCCAGGGTCACCAGTTTATTCTGGCCTTCTAATGGGAGGAATAACAAGGGCCAGGGTCACCAGTTTATTCTGGCCTTCTAACGAGAGGAATAACAAGGGCCAGAGTCACCAGTTTATTCTGGTCTACTAACGAGAGGAATAACAAGGGCCAGGGTCACCAGTTTATTCTGGCCTTCTAATGGGAGGAATAACAAGGGCCAGAGTCACCAGTTTATTCTGGCCTTCTAATGGGAGGAATAACAAGGGCCAGGGTCACCAGTTTATTCTGGCCTTCTAACGAGACGAATAACAAGGGCCAGAGTCACCAGTTTATTCTGGTCTTCTAACGAGAGGAATAACAAGGGCCAGGGTCACCAGTTTATTCTGGCCTTCTAACGAGAGGAATAACAAGGGCCAGGGTCACCAGTTTATTCTGGTCTTCTAACGAGAGGAATAACAAGGGCCAGAGTCACCAGTTTATTCTGGCCTTCTAATGGGAGGAATAACAAGGGCCAGGGTCACCAGTTTATTCTGGCCTTCTAATGGGAGGAATAACAAGGGCCAGGGTCACCAGTTTATTCTGGCCTTCTAATGGGAGGAATAACAAGGGCCAGGGTCACCAGTTTATTCTGGCCTTCTAATGGGAGGAATAACAAGGGCCAGGGTCACCAGTTTATTCTGGCCTTCTAATGGGAGGAATAACAAGGGCCAGAGTCACCAGTTTATTCTGGCCTTCTAATGGGAGGAATAACAAGGGCCAGGGTCACCAGTTTATTCTGGCCTTCTAACGGGAGGAATAACAAGGGCCAGAGTCACCAGTTTATTCTGGTCTTCTAAAGATGGGAATAACAAGGGCCAGGGTCACCAGTTTATTCTGGTCTTCTAACGGGAGGAATAACAAGGGCCAGGGTCACCAGTTTATTCTGGCCTTCTAAAGATAGGAATAACAAGGGCCAGGGTCACCAGTTTATTCTGGCCTTCTAACGGGAGGAATAACAAGGGCCAGAGTCACCAGTTTATTCTGGCCTTCTAAAGATAGGAATAACAAGGGCCAGAGTCACCAGTTTATTCTGGCCTTCTAATGGGAGGAATAACAAGGGCCAGGGTCACCAGTTTATTCTGGCCTTCTAACGAGAGGAATAACAAGGGCCAGGGTCACCAGTTTATTCTGGCCTTCTAACGAGAGGAATAACAAGGGCCAGGGTCACCAGTTTATTCTGGCCTTCTAAAGATAGGAATAACAAGGGCCAGGGTCACCAGTTTATTCTGGCCTTCTAATGGGAGGAATAACAAGGGCCAGGGTCACCAGTTTATTCTGGCCTTCTAACGAGAGGAATAACAAGGGCCAGAGTCACCAGTTTATTCTGGTCTACTAACGAGAGGAATAACAAGGGCCAGGGTCACCAGTTTATTCTGGCCTTCTAATGGGAGGAATAACAAGGGCCAGAGTCACCAGTTTATTCTGGCCTTCTAATGGGAGGAATAACAAGGGCCAGGGTCACCAGTTTATTCTGGCCTTCTAACGAGACGAATAACAAGGGCCAGAGTCACCAGTTTATTCTGGTCTTCTAACGAGAGGAATAACAAGGGCCAGGGTCACCAGTTTATTCTGGCCTTCTAACGAGAGGAATAACAAGGGCCAGGGTCACCAGTTTATTCTGGTCTTCTAACGAGAGGAATAACAAGGGCCAGAGTCACCAGTTTATTCTGGCCTTCTAATGGGAGGAATAACAAGGGCCAGGGTCACCAGTTTATTCTGGCCTTCTAATGGGAGGAATAACAAGGGCCAGGGTCACCAGTTTATTCTGGCCTTCTAATGGGAGGAATAACAAGGGCCAGGGTCACCAGTTTATTCTGGCCTTCTAATGGGAGGAATAACAAGGGCCAGGGTCACCAGTTTATTCTGGCCTTCTAATGGGAGGAATAACAAGGGCCAGAGTCACCAGTTTATTCTGGCCTTCTAATGGGAGGAATAACAAGGGCCAGGGTCACCAGTTTATTCTGGCCTTCTAACGGGAGGAATAACAAGGGCCAGAGTCACCAGTTTATTCTGGTCTTCTAAAGATGGGAATAACAAGGGCCAGGGTCACCAGTTTATTCTGGTCTTCTAACGGGAGGAATAACAAGGGCCAGGGTCACCAGTTTATTCTGGCCTTCTAAAGATAGGAATAACAAGGGCCAGGGTCACCAGTTTATTCTGGCCTTCTAACGGGAGGAATAACAAGGGCCAGAGTCACCAGTTTATTCTGGCCTTCTAAAGATAGGAATAACAAGGGCCAGAGTCACCAGTTTATTCTGGCCTTCTAATGGGAGGAATAACAAGGGCCAGGGTCACCAGTTTATTCTGGCCTTCTAACGAGAGGAATAACAAGGGCCAGGGTCACCAGTTTATTCTGGCCTTCTAAAGATAGGAATAACAATGGCCAGGGTCACCAGTTTATTCTGGCCTTCTAACGGGAGGAATAACAAGGGCCAGGGTCACCAGTTTATTCTGGCCTTCTAAAGATAGGAATAACAAGGGCCAGGGTCACCAGTTTATTCTGGTCTTCTAAAGATGGGAATAACAAGGGCCAGGGTCACCAGTTTATTCTGGTCTTCTAAAGATGGGAATAACAAGGGCCAGGGTCACCAGTTTATTCTGGCCTTCTAATGGGAGGAATAACAAGGGCCAGAGTCACCAGTTTATTCTGGTCTTCTAAAGATGGGAATAAAAAGGGCCAGGGTCACCAGTTTATTCTGGTCTTCTAAAGATGGGAATAACAAGGGCCAGGGTCACCAGTTTATTCTGGCCTTCTAATGGGAGGAATAACAAGGGCCAGAGTCACCAGTTTATTCTGGCCTTCTAATGGGAGGAATAACAAGGGCCAGGGTCACCAGTTTATTCTAGTCTTCTAAAGATAGGAATAACAAGGGCCAGGGTCACCAGTTTATTCTGGCCTTCTAATGGGAGGAATAACAAGGGCCAGGGTCACCAGTTTATTCTGGCCTTCTAAAGATAGGAATAACAAGGGCCAGGGTCACCAGTTTATTCTGGTCTTCTAATGGGAGGAATAACAAGGGCCAGGGTCACCAGTTTATTCTGGCCTTCTAAAGATGGGAATAACAAGGGCCAGAGTCACCAGTTTATTCTGGCCTTCTAATGGGAGGAATAACAAGGGCCAGGGTCACCAGTTTATTCTGGCCTTCTAACAGGAGGAATAACAAGGGCCAGGGTCACCAGTTTATTCTGGCCTTCTAATGGGAGGAATAACAAGGGCCAGAGTCACCAGTTTATTCTGGCCTTCTAATGGGAGGAATAACAAGGGCCAGAGTCACCAGTTTATTCTGGCCTTCTAACGGGAGGAATAACAAGGGCCAGGGTCACCAGTTTATTCTGGCCTTCTAACGGGAGGAATAACAAGGGCCAGGGTCACCAGTTTATTCTGGCCTTCTAACGAGAGGAATAACAAGGGCCAGGGTCACCAGTTTATTCTGGCCTTCTAACGAGAGGAATAACAAGGGCCAGGGTCACCAGTTTATTCTGGCCTTCTAATGGGAGGAATAACAAGGGCCAGGGTCACCAGTTTATTCTGGCCTTCTAATGGGAGGAATAACAAGGGCCAGGGTCACCAGTTTATTCTGGCCTTCTAATGGGAGGAATAACAAGGGCCAGGGTCACCAGTTTATTCTGGTCTTCTAAAGATAGGAATAACAAGGGCCAGGGTCACCAGTTTATTCTGGCCTTCTAATGGGAGGAATAACAAGGGCCAGAGTCACCAGTTTATTCTGGCCTTCTAAAAATAGGAATAACAAGGGCCAGGGTCACCAGTTTATTCTGGCCTTCTAAAGATAGGAATAACAAGGGCCAGGGTCACCAGTTTATTCTGGCCTTCTAAAGATAGGAATAACAAGGGCCAGAGTCACCAGTTTATTCTGGCCTTCTAACGAGAGGAATAACAAGGGCCAGAGTCACCAGTTTATTCTGGCCTTCTAAAGATAGGAATAACAAGGACCAGGGTCACCAGTTTATTCTGGCCTTCTAAAGATAGGAATAACAAGGGCCAGAGTCACCAGTTTATTCTGGCCTTCTAACGAGAGGAATAGCAAGGGCCAGAGTCACCAGTTTATTCTGGCCTTCTAATGGGAGGAATAACAAGGGCCAGGGTCACCAGTTTATTCTGGCCTTCTAAAGATAGGAATAACAAGGGCCAGGGTCACCAGTTTATTCTGGCCTTCTAACGGGAGGAATAACAAGGGCCAGGGTCACCAGTTTATTCTGGCCTTCTAATGGGAGGAATAACAAGGGCCAGAGTCACCAGTTTATTCTGGCCTTCTAACGGGAGGAATAACAAGGGCCAGAGTCACCAGTTTATTCTGGCCTTCTAAAGATAGGAATAACAAGGGCCAGAGTCACCAGTTTATTCTGGCCTTCTAATTGGAGGAATAACAAGGGCCAGGGTCACCAGTTTATTCTGGCCTTCTAAAGATAGGAATAACAAGGGCCAGAGTCACCAGTTTATTCTGGCCTTCTAAAGATAGGAATAACAATGGCCAGGGTCACCAGTTTATTCTGGCCTTCTAACGGGAGGAATAACAAGGGCCAGGGTCACCAGTTTATTCTGTTCTTCTAAAGATAGGAATAACAAGGGCCAGGGTCACCAGTTTATTCTGGTCTTCTAAAGATGGGAATAACAAGGGCCAGGGTCACCAGTTTATTCTGGTCTTCTAAAGATGGGAATAACAAGGGCCAGGGTCACCAGTTTATTCTGGCCTTCTAATGGGAGGAATAACAAGGGCCAGAGTCACCAGTTTATTCTGGTCTTCTAAAGATGGGAATAACAAGGGCCAGGGTCACCAGTTTATTCTGGTCTTCTAAAGATGGGAATAACAAGGGCCAGGGTCACCAGTTTATTCTGGCCTTCTAATGGGAGGAATAACAAGGGCCAGAGTCACCAGTTTATTCTGGCCTTCTAATGGGAGGAATAACAAGGGCCAGGGTCACCAGTTTATTCTGGTCTTCTAAAGATAGGAATAACAAGGGCCAGGGTCACCAGTTTATTCTGGCCTTCTAATGGGAGGAATAACAAGGGCCAGGGTCACCAGTTTATTCTGGCCTTCTAAAGATAGGAATAACAAGGGCCAGGGTCACCAGTTTATTCTGGTCTTCTAATGGGAGGAATAACAAGGGCCAGGGTCACCAGTTTATTCTGGCCTTCTAAAGATGGGAATAACAAGGGCCAGAGTCACCAGTTTATTCTGGCCTTCTAATGGGAGGAATAACAAGGGCCAGGGTCACCAGTTTATTCTGGCCTTCTAACAGGAGGAATAACAAGGGCCAGGGTCACCAGTTTATTCTGGCCTTCTAATGGGAGGAATAACAAGGGCCAGAGTCACCAGTTTATTCTGGCCTTCTAATGGGAGGAATAACAAGGGCCAGAGTCACCAGTTTATTCTGGCCTTCTAACGGGAGGAATAACAAGGGCCAGGGTCACCAGTTTATTCTGGCCTTCTAACGGGAGGAATAACAAGGGCCAGGGTCACCAGTTTATTCTGGCCTTCTAACGAGAGGAATAACAAGGGCCAGGGTCACCAGTTTATTCTGGCCTTCTAACGAGAGGAATAACAAGGGCCAGGGTCACCAGTTTATTCTGGCCTTCTAATGGGAGGAATAACAAGGGCCAGGGTCACCAGTTTATTCTGGCCTTCTAATGGGAGGAATAACAAGGGCCAGGGTCACCAGTTTATTCTGGCCTTCTAATGGGAGGAATAACAAGGGCCAGGGTCACCAGTTTATTCTGGTCTTCTAAAGATAGGAATAACAAGGGCCAGGGTCACCAGTTTATTCTGGCCTTCTAATGGGAGGAATAACAAGGGCCAGAGTCACCAGTTTATTCTGGCCTTCTAAAAATAGGAATAACAAGGGCCAGGGTCACCAGTTTATTCTGGCCTTCTAAAGATAGGAATAACAAGGGCCAGAGTCACCAGTTTATTCTGGCCTTCTAAAGATAGGAATAACAAGGGCCAGAGTCACCAGTTTATTCTGGCCTTCTAACGAGAGGAATAACAAGGGCCAGAGTCACCAGTTTATTCTGGCCTTCTAAAGATAGGAATAACAAGGACCAGGGTCACCAGTTTATTCTGGCCTTCTAAAGATAGGAATAACAAGGGCCAGAGTCACCAGTTTATTCTGGCCTTCTAACGAGAGGAATAGCAAGGGCCAGAGTCACCAGTTTATTCTGGCCTTCTAATGGGAGGAATAACAAGGGCCAGGGTCACCAGTTTATTCTGGCCTTCTAAAGATAGGAATAACAAGGGCCAGGGTCACCAGTTTATTCTGGCCTTCTAACGGGAGGAATAACAAGGGCCAGGGTCACCAGTTTATTCTGGCCTTCTAACGGGAGGAATAACAAGGGCCAGGGTCACCAGTTTATTCTGGCCTTCTAATGGGAGGAATAACAAGGGCCAGAGTCACCAGTTTATTCTGGCCTTCTAACGGGAGGAATAACAAGGGCCAGAGTCACCAGTTTATTCTGGCCTTCTAAAGATAGGAATAACAAGGGCCAGAGTCACCAGTTTATTCTGGCCTTCTAATTGGAGGAATAACAAGGGCCAGGGTCACCAGTTTATTCTGGCCTTCTAAAGATAGGAATAACAAGGGCCAGAGTCACCAGTTTATTCTGGCCTTCTAAAGATAGGAATAACAATGGCCAGGGTCACCAGTTTATTCTGGCCTTCTAACGGGAGGAATAACAAGGGCCAGGGTCACCAGTTTATTCTGGCCTTCTAAAGATAGGAATAACAAGGGCCAGGGTCACCAGTTTATTCTGGTCTTCTAAAGATGGGAATAACAAGGGCCAGGGTCACCAGTTTATTCTGGTCTTCTAAAGATGGGAATAACAAGGGCCAGGGTCACCAGTTTATTCTGGCCTTCTAATGGGAGGAATAACAAGGGCCAGAGTCACCAGTTTATTCTGGTCTTCTAAAGATGGGAATAACAAGGGCCAGGGTCACCAGTTTATTCTGGTCTTCTAAAGATGGGAATAACAAGGGCCAGGGTCACCAGTTTATTCTGGCCTTCTAATGGGAGGAATAACAAGGGCCAGAGTCACCAGTTTATTCTGGCCTTCTAATGGGAGGAATAACAAGGGCCAGGGTCACCAGTTTATTCTGGTCTTCTAAAGATAGGAATAACAAGGGCCAGGGTCACCAGTTTATTCTGGCCTTCTAATGGGAGGAATAACAAGGGCCAGGGTCACCAGTTTATTCTGGCCTTCTAAAGATAGGAATAACAAGGGCCAGGGTCACCAGTTTATTCTGGTCTTCTAATGGGAGGAATAACAAGGGCCAGGGTCACCAGTTTATTCTGGCCTTCTAAAGATGGGAATAACAAGGGCCAGAGTCACCAGTTTATTCTGGCCTTCTAATGGGAGGAATAACAAGGGCCAGGGTCACCAGTTTATTCTGGCCTTCTAACAGGAGGAATAACAAGGGCCAGGGTCACCAGTTTATTCTGGCCTTCTAATGGGAGGAATAACAAGGGCCAGAGTCACCAGTTTATTCTGGCCTTCTAATGGGAGGATTTGTAACGTCCTGGCCAGTATATAAGGTTAATTGTTTGTAGTTTGGTCAGGGCGTGACAGAGGGTATTTGTTTTATGTGGTTCAGGGTGGTGTGTTTGGTTTAAGGGTGTTTGTTTTAGTAATTCCGGGTGTTGGTTTGTTTAGGTATTTCTATGTGGAGTCTAGTATGTCTGTTTCTATGTCTGGTGAATTGGTGTTGGGACTCTCAGTTGAAGGCAGGTGTTTTCTATCTGCCTTTGATTGAGAGTCTCAGAAATGAGGGTGTGTTTGTGTTTGTGTTTTGTGGGTGATTGTTCTGTGTAAGCACTATGCTTTGACAGACTGTTAGTTGTTCGTATTTTGTTATTTTTTGTATGTTCATTTTTGTAGTGAATAAAAATCAAGATGAGCATTCACGAACCTGCTGCGTATTGGTCCACATTTTCCGATGACGATTTCGTTATATCGTCAGAGGACGAAGACAACCGTTACAGAATTACCCACCACCAAGGGACCAAGCAGCGGAAGAGGGAGGTCCGGGCGATGGAGGAGACGCCGGCCAGCAGACGGGGTCGCTGGCGTCGGTCGAGGAAGCCCGGAAGACACCCCCAAGAAAATTTTGGGGGTGGGCTAATGGGGTGGTCCGGAGGGGCAGAGGAGGAGCCCAGACCACTGCTCTCGTGGGGGATGACGGCAGAGGAGGAGATACAGATGAGGTGGTTTATTGAGGACCTGCTGAAGGAAGATCTGGAGGAGGAGCCATGGGATGCGGAGTTGCGCGCTGTGTCGCCAGTGCGTCCGCACAGCCCGGTGCGTCCGGTGGACATGCCCAGCACATGCCGTGCTAGGAAGGGCATCCAGCCAGGACGAGTGGCAAAACCGGCTCCACGCTTCAGTTCACCAGTGCGTGTTCACAGTCCTGTCTGGCACGTCCCTGCTCCCCGCACCAAGTCCACAGTGCATGTCCCCAGTCCTGTCCGGTCCGTCCCTGCTCCCCGCACCAAGCCCAAGGTGCGTGTCCACAGTCCTGTCCGGCCCGTCCCGCTCCCCGCACTAAACGGCAAGTGCGTAAACCCAGCCTCGCCAGTCAACAGTCGCCGGAGCTTCCCGCCAGTCAACAGTCGTCGGAGCTGCCCGCCAGTCAACAGTCGTCGGAGCTGCCCGCCAGTCAACAGTCGTCGGAGCTGCCCGCCAGTCAACAGTCGTCGGAGCTGCCCGCCAGTCAACAGTCGTCGGAGCTGCCCGTCAGTCAACAGTCGTCGGAGCTGCCTGTCAGTCAACAGTCGTCGGAGCTGCCCGTCAGTCAACAGTCGCCGGAGTGGTCAGACTGCGCTGAACTGCCGGAGTGGCCAGACTGCGCTGAACTGCCGGAGTGGCCAGACTGCGCTGAACTGCCGGAGTGGCCAGACTGCGCTGAACTGCCGGAGTGGCCAGACTGCGCTGAACTGCCGGAGTGGCCAGACTGCGCTGAACTGCCGGAGTGGCCAGACTGCCCTGACCTGCCGGAGTGGCCAGACTGCCCTGACCTGCCGGAGTGGCCAGACTGCCCTGACCTGCCGGAGTGGCCAGACTGCCCTGACCTGCCGGAGTGGCCAGACTGCCCTGACCTGCCGGAGTGGCCAGACTGCCCAGACCGCCCCGAGCCGACAGACTGCCCAGACCGCCCCGAGCCGACAGACTGCCCAGACCGCCCCGAGCCGACAGACTGCCCAGACCGCCCCGAGCCGACAGACTGCCCAGACCGCCCCGAGCCGACAGACTGCCCAGACCGCCCCGAGCCGACAGACTGCCCAGACCGCCCCGAGCCGCCAGACTGCCCCGAACTGCCAGACTGCCCAGACTGCCTGGAACGGCCAGAACCTGAGCCGCCTCCAATATAGGTGGGTTGGGGAGGGGGGGTGTAGCACAGTGCCGTCGTTGACGGCAGCCACCCTCCCTTCCCTCCCTTTAGTAAGGGGGAATTTTTCTTTTAGGTATTGTTTGGGGGTATTTTTTTTTTTTTTTTTTAAGGTGCTTCTGGGGTAGCACCTTTAAGGGGGGGGTACTGTCACGTCCTGGCCAGTATATAAGGTTAATTGTTTGTAGTTTGGTCAGGGCGTGACAGAGGGTATTTGTTTTATGTGGTTCAGGGTGGTGTGTTTGGTTTAAGGGTGTTTGTTTTAGTAATTCCGGGTGTTGGTTTGTTTAGGTATTTCTATGTGGAGTCTAGTATGTCTGTTTCTATGTCTGGTGAATTGGTGTTGGGACTCTCAGTTGAAGGCAGGTGTTTTCTATCTGCCTTTGATTGAGAGTCTCAGAAATGAGGGTGTGTTTGTGTTTGTGTTTTGTGGGTGATTGTTCTGTGTAAGCACTATGCTTTGACAGACTGTTAGTTGTTCGTATTTTGTTATTTTTTGTATGTTCATTTTTGTAGTGAATAAAAATCAAGATGAGCATTCACGAACCTGCTGCGTATTGGTCCACATTTTCCGATGACGATTTCGTTATATCGTCAGAGGACGAAGACAACCGTGACAGGAATAACAAGGGCCAGAGTCACCAGTTTATTCTGGCCTTCTAACGGGAGGAATAACAAGGGCCAGGGTCACCAGTTTATTCTGGCCTTCTAACGGGAGGAATAACAAGGGCCAGGGTCACCAGTTTATTCTGGCCTTCTAACGAGAGGAATAACAAGGGCCAGGGTCACCAGTTTATTCTGGCCTCCTAACGAGAGGAATAACAAGGGCCAGGGTCACCAGTTTATTCTGGCCTTCTAATGGGAGGAATAACAAGGGCCAGGGTCACCAGTTTATTCTGGCCTTCTAATGGGAGGAATAACAAGGGCCAGGGTCACCAGTTTATTCTGGCCTTCTAATGGGAGGAATAACAAGGGCCAGGGTCACCAGTTTATTCTGGTCTTCTAAAGATAGGAATAACAAGGGCCAGGGTCACCAGTTTATTCTGGCCTTCTAATGGGAGGAATAACAAGGGCCAGAGTCACCAGTTTATTCTGGCCTTCTAAAGATAGGAATAACAAGGGCCAGGGTCACCAGTTTATTCTGGCCTTCTAAAGATAGGAATAACAAGGGCTAGAGTCACCAGTTTATTCTGGCCTTCTAAAGATAGGAATAACAAGGGCCAGAGTCACCAGTTTATTCTGGCCTTCTAACGAGAGGAATAACAAGGGCCAGAGTCACCAGTTTATTCTGGCCTTCTAAAGATAGGAATAACAAGGGCCAGGGTCACCAGTTTATTCTGGCCTTCTAAAGATAGGAATAACAAGGGCCAGAGTCACCAGTTTATTCTGGCCTTCTAACGAGAGGAATAACAAGGGCCAGAGTCACCAGTTTATTCTGGCCTTCTAATGGGAGGAATAACAAGGGCCAGGGTCACCAGTTTATTCTGGCCTTCTAAAGATAGGAATAACAAGGGCCAGGGTCACCAGTTTATTCTGGCCTTCTAACGGGAGGAATAACAAGGGCCAGGGTCACCAGTTTATTCTGGCCTTCTAACGGGAGGAATAACAAGGGCCAGGGTCACCAGTTTATTCTGGCCTTCTAATGGGAGGAATAACAAGGGCCAGAGTCACCAGTTTATTCTGGCCTTCTAACGGGAGGAATAACAAGGGCCAGAGTCACCAGTTTATTCTGGCCTTCTAAAGATAGGAATAACAAGGGCCAGAGTCACCAGTTTATTCTGGCCTTCTAATTGGAGGAATAACAAGGGCCAGGGTCACCAGTTTATTCTGGCCTTCTAAAGATAGGAATAACAAGGGCCAGAGTCACCAGTTTATTCTGGCCTAAAGATAGGAATAACAAGGGCCAGGGTCACCAGTTTATTCTGGCCTTCTAAAGATAGGAATAACAAGGGCCAGAGTCACCAGTTTATTCTGGCCTTCTAATGGGAGGAATAACAAGGGCCAGGGTCACCAGTTTATTCTGGCCTTCTAACGGGAGGAATAACAAGGGCCAGGGTCACCAGTTTATTCTGGCCTTCTAACGGGAGGAATAACAAGGGCCAGGGTCACCGGGTCAATTTACCCAGATTAGCATGAGCACATTAATTGTATTTTAATAGCAAGCATCCTTAATGCAGGGTGAATTGCCAGTCGTACGGCTCCCTCCCCCCTTCCTTCCCTCTCTACCTCTCTCCCCCCTTCCTCCCTTCCTTCCCTCTCTCCTTCCCCTCTCCCTCCTCACTCCCTCTCCCTCTCTCCCCTGCACCATTGTGCTCAAACTAAGAAGACCCAGTAAGCTGGTGTTCTGGTTCAGCTCCAACAACAGCTGTTTCCAAGGGAGGGAGAGAAAGTGGATGTGTTCATGTTGGTGCATGCGAAGGGAGGCTCTGTACCACATCACACATCCAACTCTGGCTATAGCATGTCATGTAATGTTCTTGTAACAATTTATTCCCACTGAGGTAAAACCAGAAAAGCCATTGTTGCAGACTGTCTACTACCATAGAGGTAGAGTCTCTAAACCTTTAGTGCCAGCATGATTGGTTCTGACTGAACATTCATTAGGTGACATATTATACAATAGGGTGGAGAGTCATTTACTTCAAATACCACCGCAGGAATGAGCTTGGTAGCAAAAGTCTCTGCCCTGTCAATATATCATGTCACACGCACGCACGCACACACACACGCGCGCACACACACCCACACCCACACCCACACCCACAAACACACACCATGATGCACACACACACCATGATGGATGGTTTGGTATTAGATGAACAGCTTTGTTTGGGTTCATAGAGATTATCCTGGGGCCAGTCACGTCAAAGCAAAAGTTTGAAATGTATCTGGTTGGTTCAAGCATAATTTAAAATCACTGATCTAACCATGGGTCGCCAGTATGAACGGCTAAGGGGCTGACAGCCAACATTAGGAAATGCATGATTATTTAAAAGCTCTTTGATGTGACACTTTGTTGTTCTGAAATTATTCTATACAGTATGCATATTCACATTGGTCCGTTATGGAACATTTACATCACAAAAATCAACTTCCTTGTGGATCCATCACGGGACAGTAGTGTGATGATGTACTCCTGGGATCCTAACAGATCCTAACAGATTCCTGTATTGTATTGAGATCTGTTCTCTGCATGAGCATAATGATGAAACAGTAGATCTTGTATAATCTGACTAACACACTAACCATTGAAAATCAGAGAGGCTGGCGAGCATAGAGTCAGAGACAAATCAAACAGGAACCAGAAGAGAGGGCTCTGTTGTACTGGCTTTTATGTTTCCGTGTTTTGTGTGTGTTGTGTGTGTGTGTGTGTGTGAATAAATCTGTGTGTGTGTGTGTGTGTGTGGGTGCATGTGTGTGTGGGTGCATACGTGTGTGTGTGCTAAATTATATGTGTGTATGATGACATGATAAGCGATCATTCTCCTACACCCATTTCAGTTCCTAAAATGAGACGATACCCAGCTAGCACATTTGGTTCCTTGGAATGTACAGTTGAAGTCGGATGTTTACATACACCTTAGCCAAATACATTTAAACTCAGTTTTTCACAATTCTAGTAACAATTCCCTGTCTTAGGTCAGTTAGGATCACTTTATTTTAAGGATGTGAAATGTCAGAATAATAGTAGAGAGAATTATTTATTTCAGCTTTTATTCCTTTCATCACATTCCCAGTGGGTCAGAAGTTTACATACACTCAATTAGTATTTGGTAGCATTGCCTTTAAATTGTTTAACTTGGGTCAAATGTTTCAGGTAGCCTTCCACAAGCTTCCCACAATAAGTTGGGTGAATTTTGGCCCATTCCTCCTGACAGAGCTGGTGTAACTGAGTCAGGTTTGTAGGCCTCCTTGCTTGCACACGCTTTTTCAGTTCTGTCCACAATTTTCAATAGGATTGAGGTCAGGGCTTTGTGATGGCCACTCCAATACCTTGACTTTGTTGTCCTTAAGCCATTTTGCCACAACTTTGGAAGTATGCTTGGGGTCATTGTCCATTTGGAAGACCCATATGTGACCAAGCTTTAACTTCCTGACTGATGTCTTGAGATGTTGCACATAATTTTCCCACCTCATGATGCCATCTATTTTGTGAAGTGCACCAGTCCCTCCTGCAGCAAAGTACCTCCACAACATGATGCTGCCATCCCCGTGCTTCACGGTTGGGATGGTGTTCTTTGGTTTGCATGCCTCCCCCTTTTCCCTCCAAACATAACAATGGTCATTATGGCCAGAGGACATTTTTCCAAAAAGTACGATCTTTGTCCCCATGTGCAGTTGGAAACTGTAGTCTGTCTTTTTTTATGGCGGTTTTGGAGCAGTGGCTTCTTCTTTGCTGAGCGGCCTTTCGGGTTATGTTGATATAGGACTCGTTTTACTGTGGATATAGATACTTTTGTACCTGTTTCCTCCAGCATCTTCACATGGTCCTTTGCTGTTGTTCTGGGATTGATTCGCACTTTTCGCACCAAAGTATGTTAATCTCTAGGAGACAGAACGTGTCTCCTTCCTGAGCGGTATGACGGCTGCGTGGTTCCATGGTGTTTATACTTGCGTACTATTGTTTGTACAGATGAACGTGGTACCTTCAGGCGTTTGGAAATTGCTCCCAAGGATGAACCAGACTTGTGGAGGTCTACAATTGTTTTCCCTGAGTTCTTGGCTGATTTCTTTTGATTTTCGTATGATGCCAAGCAAAGAGGCACTGAGTTTGAAGGTGGCCTTGAAATACATCCACAGGTACACCTCCAATTTACTCCAATTATCTCAATTAGCCTATCAGAAGCTTCTAAAGCCATGACATCATTTTCTGGAATTTTAAAGGCTGTTTAAAGGCACAGTCAACTTAGTGTATGTAAACTTCTGACCCACTAGAATTGTGATACAGTGAATAATACGTTAAATAATCTGTCTGTAAACAATTGTTGGGAAAATTACTTTTGTCATGCACGAAGTAGATGTGCTAACCGACTTGCCAAAACTATAGTTTGTTAACAAGAAATTTGTGGAGTGGTTGAAAAACAAGTTTTAATGACTCCAACCTAAGTGTATGTAAACTTCTAACTTCAACTGTATGTTTTTGGTTTCACATTGGTTGTGGGAACAAAGCCAGATGTTTCCTGATATTTTCTAAACATTCAGAGAACAGAAAATAAAATGTTGCCTGTTCAGGAAATGTTTATTCATAGGTTGCAGGGAGGTTCTGAGAACGTTTTACGCTGGTTCTTTTAATGTTCCTCTGGAAGGTTTTATTAACAATCTGAAAACAGAAATTATAGGTTATTTGGAGGTTTTGCAATAACTTCCTTAAAACTTTCACTGAATGTGTTCAATAAGACTTTTAATAACTATCTTATTTTGGGTTAACCGTATTGGTTCTGAGACCCCAGCAAAAATGTACTTTTCATTTTTCTGATTTTTATTTATCTGCATGTCTTGCCCTTATATTTAACCTCACATTGAAGTGATTTACCATTGTCTTTTTAGGACAACCAGGGTTACAAGTAGAACCCAAAACCATTTCACATAATCAGTTGCATTCATTTATTGACGAATGTCAATAAATTAAATACATTCCACAAAGCAAAAACCTGATAAAAAAATGAATGTGTATGAATGCTGTAAGTACAGAAATTGTTTGCTCAGTGGGAAATGAATATCCAACTAGTCAGTAACAACTGTCTGGAGTTTGGAGTTTGTGACAGCAACTATGTGAACTTATTACAGTATTACAGACACTATGTCCTGGGATTCCCTATGATCTTCTATGTAGAAGAACACCTTACCTTCGAACAACTCTTGTGTAGCTTTTAAGCGTCAAAACATGTTACATGTGCGTGTTTGTGAGAGTATCAGCTTTTCATAGATAGCTTTTAATAGTTTGGAGCAAAAACCATTTGGACTCTACAGATGTTTTTGTAAAAAGACCTGGCCCCTTTGGGATCTGCCCTTGTCTCACAAACACCGCTCTAACTCAGTACCCGGTAATCATACAGACTAATGGTTGGTACCAACGGATGCAGAGGAAATAGACCAATGGTACAACTCAGAAAGCTGTACCTTTTTAAACACATAATGTTAAAGGGTTCGAAAATAAAATCACACCGGTTAACTTTTGTTTTACTCCAAGCACAGAGACGACACATGGAATATAATTTCCTTAGACATTAATTATGCAAACACATTTATTTTTTATTGTGACACTGCATTAGTTAGACTCAAACCTATAATCTTCTGTTCTTTATCCATGGAATTAGTTCACTGTGCCACCAGGATGGAGCTACTGTAGGAAACTTTATGCTGAAGTACAGAAATTCCCACAGATGTTTTTTGTTTCTTAACATGCTCTGAACTATTCCCAATGTCAAACCAATTGAAGAACATTCCCATAATGAACACAATTTTAATTAAATGTAACCATGTTTGAACTTTTAGGAAACGTTCTGTTAAAGTAATGAAATACCAAGAAAATATTTTTGGTTGTTGTCAAGTTCCTTAAATGTGCTGAGCAACTATCCTGCACCAAGCAACCACCCTGCACCATTCCCAGAAAGTTGTGGGAAGGTTGAATGCAAAATAACATATGGTTCTCAGAACGTTATGTGCTAGATGGGTAACCTCATATTGGATTAAACGTTCTGTCCAGATGATTCTAATGTCACGCCCTGACCAGGTGAACTCTGCTATTTTGGTCAGGGTGTGGCATTTCTATGCTTTATTTTCTATGTTTTGGTTATAGCCTTTCTTTGTGTTTTATTTCTATGTTGGGCTCGGGGTGATTTCCCAATCAGACAGCTGTCGCTTGTGAAGTCTGATTGGGAATCACATTTAAGTTCCTTTTCCCCCACGATGTTTGTGGGTTGTTGTCTCGTTATTTGAGCACGTAACGTATTGGCAGTTTTTCCTTGATTTTGTGTACATGTTTAATTCTAGTGTGTTAAATAAACATGTATTCGCTCCCAGCTGCGTTTTGGTCCGCTTCCTCGTCTCCCGACGACAAACGTTACAGAACAACCCACCGAACCAGGACCAAGCAGCGGGAGGAAAAGGAGCGCGAGAGATGGGCTCGCGAGGGAAAGGAGTTCTGGACCTGGGAGGAGATCATGTCGGGGAAAGGACCCTGGCGGACGGACTCCCAGGTCGAGGAGGAAAAGCCAGCCGGTAGACGGAGTCGCAGGCGGCGGTCGAGGAGGCCCGGAAAACAGCCCCAATAAAAAATTTTGGGGGGGCTAATGGGGTGGTCCGGAAGGGCAGAGGAAGAGCCCAGACCACTGCTCTCGTGGGGGATGACGGCGGAGGAAGAGAAGGAGATGAGGCGTTTGATTGAGGACCTGCAGAGGGAAGATCTGGAGAAGGAGCCATGGTATGCTGAGTTGCGCGCTGTGTCGCCAGTGCGCCCGCACAGCCCGGTGCGTCCGGTGGACATGCCCAGCACATGCCGTGCTAGGATGGGCATCCAGCCAGGACGAGTGGCTAAACCGGCTCCACGCTTCAGGTCACCAGTGCGTGTTCACAGTCCTGTCTGGCCCGTTCCTGTTCCCCGCACCAAGCCCACGGTGCGTGTCCCCAGTCCTGTCCGGCCCGTCCCTGCTCCCCGCACCAAGCCATGGTATGCAGAGTTGCGCGCTGTGTCGCCAGTGCGCCCGCACAGCCCAGTGCGTCCGGTGGACATGCCCAGCACATGCCGTGCTAGGATGGGCATCCAGCCAGGACGAGTGGCTAAACCGGCTCCACGCTTCAGGTCACCAGTACGTGTTCACAGTCCTGTCTGGCCCGTCCCTGCTCCCCGCACCAGGTTAGTGGTGCGTGTCCCCAGTCCTGTACGGCCCGTCCCTGCTCCCCGCACCAGGTTAGTGGTGCGTGTCCCCAGTCCTGTCCGGCCCGTCCCTGCTCCCCGCACCAGGTTAGTGGTGCGTGTCCCCAGTCCTGTCCGGCCCGTCCCTGCTCCCCGCACCAAGTCAGTGGTGCGTGTCCCCAGTCCGGTCCGGCTCGTCCCTGCTCCCCGCACCAAGTCAGTGGTGCGTGTCCCCAGTCCGGTCCGGCCCGTCCCTGCTCCCCGCACCAGGTTAGTGGTGCGTGTCCCCAGTCCTGTCCGGCCCGTCCCTGCTCCCCGCACCAGGTTAGTGGTGCGTGTCCCCAGTCCGGCCCGGCCCGTCCCTGCTCCCCGCACCAGGTTAGTGGTGCGTGTCCCCAGTCCTGTCCGGCCCGTCCCTGCTCCCCGCACCAGGTTAGTGGTGCGTGTCCCCAGTCCTGTCCGGCCCATCCCTGTTCCCCTCACCAAGCCCACGGTGCGTGTCCACAGTCCTGTCCGGCCCGTCCGTGTCCCCCGCACCAAGCCCACGGTGCGTGTCCACAGTCCTGTCCGGCCCGTCCCTGTTCCCCGCACCAAGCCCACGGTGCGTGTCCACAGTCCTGTCCGGCCCGTTCCTGTTCCCCGCACCAAGCCCACGGTGCGTGTCCACAGTCCGGCACGGCCCGTGTCTGGTCCACCGGTGCCCAATCATGTTCCGGTCGACGGCTCCGCTCCGGAGCCTGAGCATGCCGCTCCACAGTGGTCCAGTCCGGGCCAGAGGGGTAGGGCTAGGGTGGAGGCAGGGGGAGAAACACGCCCGGGGCCAGAGCCTCCACCGAGGGTGAGGCGCCCACCCGGGTCCCCCCCTAATAGACTTTAGTTTGGTGCGCCGGGAGTACGCACCGTTGGAGGGGGGGTACTGTCACGCCCTGACCAGGTGAACTCTGCTATTTTGGTCAGGGTGTGGCATTTCTATGCTTTATTTTCTATGTTTTGGTTATAGCCTTTCTTTGTGTTTTATTTCTATGTTGGGCTCGGGGTGATTTCCCAATCAGACAGCTGTCGCTTGTGAAGTCTGATTGGGAATCACATTTAAGTTCCTTTTCCCCCACGATGTTTGTGGGTTGTTGTCTCGTTATTTGAGCACGTAACGTATTGGCAGTTTTTCCTTGATTTTGTGTACATGTTTAATTCTAGTGTGTTAAATAAACATGTATTCGCTCCCAGCTGCGTTTTGGTCCGCTTCCTCGTCTCCCGACGACAAACATTACATCTAAAGCTCAATCATTCCACCATGCCTACCTCTGCTCTGTCCTGCTGGGAGTGGCTCATTGCTCTTTCATGTGATTCATCACTATCTATCTCTTTCTTCCCTATTTATCGCTATCTACTTCTATCTATCTTGATCTCTTTCTTCACTATATATCACTATCTATTGCTATCTATCTCTTTCTCTTTCTTCGCTATCTATTGCTATCTATATCTCTTTCTTCACTATATCGCTATCTATTTCTTTCTGTATCTCTTTCTTCAATATATATCGCTATCTATTGTTACAGTATCTATCACTTTACTGTGTGAAAGTCAAAGAGATGGGCATGTTGTTTTAACGCTGCCAGGAGGGATCCCTGTGTTTGCTTGTAAGGTCCAGAGCAGTGAGAAACTTGGAGGAGGATAGAGAGAAGTCTCCCTTGGTACTTCCTCTTCCCAGTAAAGCTGTGCTGTGATAACTCCAGATCACTTAAATGCCAAACATCTGGGATGCTCTACAGATATCCCTCTGGGTTTCTGTGGAGTAGACCAAAATAAAACAAACACCCGTCCCTTTATCTGTTCCCAGGGGCAACACAGCTCCCTCCACCCTCACCCCATCCCTTTATCTGTTCCCAGGGGCAACACAGCTCCCTCCACCCTCACCCCATCCCTTTATCTGTTCCCAGGGGCAACACAGCTCCCTCCACCCTCACCCCATCCCTTTATCTGTTCCCAGGGGTAACACAGCCCCCTCCACCCCCACCCTCAATAAATACCTCCACTCCTATTGCTTTTGTTTATTCTGACATGTACATGTGATTGTGTGTGTGTGTGTGTGTGTGCACATGTGTTAGTGTCTATGCTGTGTATTAGTCAGGATTTGTGTGTGTGTTTGTGTGCCTGCACATGTGTGTGCACATGTGCGTGAATACGTGCATGTGTGTGTGTGTTAACATGTGTGTGGCTGGGGGAAACAGTAAGTATTGGAGGTCTTAAATCCAACTGAATGGGTTGTTTATTAAAAAGAAAGGAGGACCAAGGCACCTTTCATATAATTCATTAAAATACATGTATTTGTATGGAATGTTCAATAGAAACAAAGCTTAAAAACTCTGACTCGTTTCGGCTGCATGGCCTTCGTTAGGGAGTACAAAGATATAATACAATGTGCTCTTTTGAACAGCTTTTTCCAATCAACCCTGATTTGAAGAGGGAGCATTGCAGAATTCATTGGACAACACCTAGAAAGCAATACTATACACATTAAAATGTGAAATACTGTAGATATGTTATCAAAAATGCAAATCGAGGCTAGAAGCATCAGAACCCATAGAAAAGTAGTTGTAACCTTGAATATGACTGGGCAAAGTGTTACGAATAGGAGATACATCTATTTTATAGTACACTAGAAGACAGCAAATATGGACCACAACAGTCTAAACATATGGGTTGTTTATTACACCCATAGCTAAGCATTAACCTGGTTGTCGTCTCTGTTCAGCTAGTACATTCTACTCCTCGCCACTCCTGTTATTTACCAATTTGTTTTTTGCAAATGACAGGAGTGGCAAGGAGTGGAATGTTCGCTAAAAAGACTAGCTAAGCATTGCTTCAGTATTCATAAACTTGTTGTCCGTGGGAGGGTTGTGAAACAAGGTTGCTGTGCTTCCCCTCAGGTGCTCTCCCCGATAAATCAGTATCTCCCAGGGGAGACAGGGGGGAGGGAGGCATGGAGGAGGGAGGGGGGTGAGGAAGATGGGGAGGCAGGAGGAAGGGAGAGCAGGGAGGGAGGCATGAGGGAAGCAGTGAGGGGAGGTAGGAAGGAGGCAGGATGGAGGGAGAGGCAGGGAGGGAGGCAGGATGGAGGGGGAGCCAGGGAGGGAGAGGCATGAGAGAAGCAGTGAGGGGAGGCAGGTAGGAGAGGGAGCCATGGGGAGGTAGCATCAGGGCATGGAGAGTAATACTAATAGTCCAATACTAATGTAATCTATCCTGCCTGGGCTACATCCTGCAGCACTGCACTCATCAGCATTACAGCAGGTGGGCTGTCAACATCAACACACAGGCTGACTCCAGCAGCCCAACCTCTCCCATGCCCAAATAATACTGCATTTCCCAGAAAACACAGAGATCCAGCTGAGACCAAATAAGACAATTCAGCATTATCCCAGATTCCCCATCCATCACGTTAACTCAAGCCTAGCCTACATCCAGTCACCCAGTACCCAGGGAATATCATTATCAATAGACTGCTTCTCATGTTCCCTATTTTGCCAATGCTTTGATTGAACCGCTTTGGTCTCCTGAATGAGAGTAATGCAGTAGAGAGGACGTAGAGTCAGATGTCTTATCTTCCCAGTATGGGTTCCACACCCTCTTATGTGAGCTTATCTTCATTACAGCCAGTCTGTCTCGCTGCCTGCCTGCAATCTCAGAAGAAAAGGTACCAAATTGTTCTTAAAGGGGTACAAACGCTTGCTTGTCACTGTAGTAGTAGCCTGTAAGGTGTGTCCATTGTACCATTAGTTATAGGTACATTATTGTACCCTTGCAGTTCATACCTTAAATGACAGAGAGAGAGAGAGAGAGAGAGAGAGAGAGAGAGAGAGAGATTGAGGCTGCCAGGTGGGACTGCAGACAGTGACGGACACACACACACACACACACTCTCTCTGGGGAGAGAGTGTCAGATCCTTAAAGACCAGCTTCACACTCCTGCATCAATGTCACCCTTGTCCCAAGCAGCAGAGGCCAAAAAGCTTTCCCATGGCTTTAGGGACCACAATCGTTCACTTCCCCCATGTTAGTCCAAAGCAGGGCTGGCGAAAGCAGCTTTCACTCAACCAGACACCGGAGTCACAATAGGCGTGTAGGTGTATGCCATGGCTTTTAGCCCAGCGCCAAAGTGACAAATCGGTCCAAATCGGTTACCCTTTATTAACATCCATGTAGTTTGTTAACACAGAACATACAGTATATACACAGCAAACAGGTCAAGACAGGTTCCATTTTTGTATAGGTTTTGTGCGTGAATACGAGTACAGAGTATGTGCATGCATGTGTGCGCACGTGAGTGGAGGGAGTGTGAATGGTGTGTGAATTTACGTCAAGGTGTGGAGAAGCCTTTGGAATCCTCTTTTCAGGCTTTAATAGCATGGCTGAAAAGCAGAAATTGTGGATTCCGATTACTCATTCACAAAACAATGGCAGGAATGCTACACATTCCACAATGTACACACACGCTGCACTGACTCAAACTAAGCCACTCACAATCCACTGCACGCTCTCATAGGTCAAGGAACAGGCCGCTCCAAAGAAAAGACAACTGTCCATTGTCTAGACCAGGCCTGGGCAATTATTTTCCATGGAGGGCCACATTAGAATATATTTTTGCCATCGCGGGCCAGAATCATATTACAGGATTATACATCATGTGTATGACTGTGTTGACAGATACATCTACTGTAAATCACGCCCAGATATGCTACTTATTTTACTTTTTTAACATGCAAAGAAATAAACCACATCCATGTTCTCCTTTTGGTAGGTATTTTCATTATTAAACATCAATGAACTACACGGAGGGAAAGGTACCCTGTGCATTCAGCACCACGGACAGAACTCTTGTTAATGGGTATGCACAAAAACACAAGAAGGAGAGAGAGCTCAACATTACATTTAAACTACTCAATCAGTGTGAAGTCTCTGATGGGCATTGACTAGAGCAGTGAAGTCAGGTATAGTTTCTGACCTCACTATGTGCAGGATTGCTGAGAGGTGAGAGTCAGTAAGAGATGATCTGTGCCTTGACTTGTTATATTTCATCACTGAAAATGTCTGTTCACATACATAGGTTGACCCAAACAGTACAAACATCTTCTGAGAATGACTCCTAATCGTTGGAAAGTTTTGATCATCGAGAGAAGCATAGAACCTCGCCAGTGAAATTATTTTGAATAGTTCTCCAATCACTGCATCGGAATGAAGATCGATAAGCTCAAGATGCAGGTCAGTGGAATCATTATCCACATCCACATGGAGAAAGGAGAGGAAACCAACAGCATGTCATTTTCCAATACTTTGAAATCCTCAAAATGAATGGAGAACTCACAGTTCAATGTACGCAGCAGCGATGTATACTTCTCCCGCTGGTCATCAGATAGGGAACAGACTAGTAGTGTCGAAAGGTGGGTGAGATTGTTGGCTTCTACTTGGCGGGTCAGGAGGAGTCATTTTCCCTTGAAGGCTTTGACAAGGCTTTACATCTGATGTGCAAAAACGCCCTTCCCTTGTAGTTTGGAATTCAGTTCATTCATGAGGGCCATGATGTCCACGGTGAAGGCAAAATCAGCCAACCATTCTTTAACTTGCAGTTGAGGGAACTCCACATATTTTCCTTTCATTTGCAAAAACTGAGCAATCTCCGACTTCAGGTCCCACACCCTTTTAAGCACCTTCCCCAAACTCAGCCATCTCAAGTTTGTGTGGTAGGGGAGATCTGCATGACCCGATTCTGTCTCTTCCAACAGTGAGACAAACTGCCTGTGGTTTAAAGATGTTGCTCTTATGAAGTTTACCACTTTAGTGACTGTATCCACAACATGGCTCATTTTCAGAACACATTTACAGAGCACCTCCTGATGAATAATGCAATGCAGGAAAATAATTTTCTGATCTGGGTTCAGCTCAGCTACTTGATCTTGTATACTTTTCAAAAGGTCAATGTTTTTTTCTGTAAAATTCTGGCATCCATCAGTGGTCACACTGGATAAGTTTTCAAAAGTCCCAGCTTTGCCACACACGTATTAACCTCCTCCAAAAACTATTTCAATGTGGTTGTGCTCTTCATTGACTGCACTAAAGCAAGCTCCTCTGTAATTTCAAAGTCTGGGGTTATGCCTCACTGAATCACTGCTCTCATCCA
This sequence comes from Salmo trutta, assembly GCF_901001165.1. Lineage (NCBI taxonomy): Eukaryota > Metazoa > Chordata > Actinopteri > Salmoniformes > Salmonidae > Salmo > Salmo trutta. The sequence goes on along the minus strand of NC_042969.1, from coordinate 21,621,070 downwards.
GGGCCAAGGAGAAATAGGTGAAATTCTTTACCTTGTCTTTCAACTGTTGTTCCATATTCTCTGAAATGTCCTCAACACGCCGTGTCATTGTTCGTCTTGACAGGGAAACATTTTCAAACAGCTCTTTCTTGTCAGGGCAAAGTATTGCTGCAGAGTCAATTAAACTTTCTTTAATGAATTCGCCCTCAGCGAATGGCTTGCTATATTTAGCAATTCTGTGGGACAGTACATAGCTAGCTCTCACAATTCCGTTGTTAGCTGAATGCAGTTTTGTGAAAAGTCCTTGCTGCTTTTTCAACTGAGAAGCAACTCTTTCGATGCACTTGCCCTCTGCTCAGAAGACATATTCCTGTATTTCTCTGCATGCTTTGTCTGGAAGTGTTGGGACAAGTTGTAGTCTTTCAAGACAGCGATGCTCTCTTTGCACACTAAGCACACAGCTTTCCCTGATATCTCAATAAAGAAATACCTACATTCATTGTCTACATTTCTTTTCTTTGAAATCTTTGAAAAACTCATTTTTTCGCAATTTTTAGCTAGCTACTATTTGTAATTGTGACGTGTGTGTCAGCCTGTCAGTCACTGTCTGTCCTCATGCAGTTGCTATTTATACATGCCTTCAAAATAAATGTCCCACAAGCAGTGGGAGTTAAATCATTACACAAAGGCGAGAATTCATTGGGCTTTTAATTTGAATAACAAATACGTTTTTCAAAACTTTACAATTGCAAATTCTTTATGTGATCTGAGCATAATTCCGCAGGCCGTATTGAATCAGATTGTGGGCCGCATACGGCTCCCGGGCCGGCCTTTGCCCAGGCCTGGTCTAGACAGTTTGTCGCTAATTTGTTGAAGTAATGAACCGTTTTCCTCAGAACTTTTTGTGCGGCCCTGTCATCAACAGTGCAGTAATGAGATTGAAGAGGAGCCAACATCAGCTGGGTGCGTTTAATAGGTAACCTGCCTGTAGCAACTCAGTGCACCACACTTCCTGGAACACAAAGTATCAACAGTGTAACAAACTGCTGGCTTTCTCCATTCTGATTTATCTAATGACTAATCCTAATTTATCAGGGCACTGGCTTTTAGTGTTAAAGTAACTGTCCAGTGAAAATCTCACTTTTAAACATTCATATTCTGTTTCCTCATACCCAAATAATGTTGTTGACTCATCCTATACTCATATTTGTGGCCAAAGTGTAAATTGGAGAAAAAACACTTAAAAAACCCCACCTCAAACTATCTCAAAAAGACCATTTTGAAAATACTTGCTATTTCCTCATAGAGGATGATGTCATCTGCTGGCCAATAAGTGGTCTAGTCGCATGAATATTTTTAATGACTGGTATATGCCCACACCATTCCAACACAGAAAAGATGCATTTTAACATACTTAATTACAATTTTTTGGAAGGAAAACTATTTCACTCATATTGTAATGAATTATAGGTCATATTTCATAGAAATCTGGAAACACTGGACAATTACTTTAACACATTCCTACCGACTCTGGTACATTCAGTAAATACTCTACTGTATGTTTGCTACTGATAAATGTTCAGATCAAGGGGAGTGCAGGGAGCAAGCCAAACAACAGAATATGGACCTCTATTCATTAACACCTGTCGTTGTTCAAACAAGTCCAAACACAGGAGCTTTCCAAACTGTTTTGAAGTTTGGTCTGTCACATGAGATGACGCTGGAGAGACGAAGCAGGTACGGCGAGTCAAACAGTTAATAAAGAACGGACATGGAACGAGACAGGAACAGCGTCAGCAAACTAGTAATACAAACAAAAAACAATTAATGCAGAAGCGGGGAACAGAGCTGGGGAACTGACAAATTTAGGGGAGGTAATAACAGGTGATGAGTGAGTCCAGGTGGGTCCAATATCGTTGATGCACGTGACGAGGGAAGGCAGGTGTGCGTAATGGATCATAGGAGTGCGTGATGCAGGGCAGCCTGGCGCCCTCAAGCACCAAGGGGGGGGGGGGGGGGGGGGGGGACAGACGTGACATGGTCTGTTGGTAACCATCATGGCTCTGTCCTCATTCGTTTTCAATAAAGTGTACCAATCCCTCATTTACAGTGGATATGATATTACAGAACGACACATACTAGGAGAAGGTTAGGTGAAGTACTGTATAAATAGGGCCTTTGGTACCCAACCTCCGGGCACCGGCTGACCCCGTGTCCCTCCATCCCCTAGCCCCTAAATCTCATGTCTCCCCCTCTTCCCTTTGCCCCAGGGCAATGTCTGGGGGTAGGGGCACTGGGAGAAAGGGGAGAGAGGGGAGGGGGGACTAGCCTAAGTCTTTGCAGAGTCTTTTCGACCGGAGCAAACTTTGCACCGCCACTGACTTTTTGTGTTAGATCAGATGACTTTGAAACCCTTTATCACCTGAGCGACTGCCTACCTGCCTGAATGCCTGCCTGTCTCCCTGCCAGCACTGTGCTGGCAGTGCTGGCAGAATGCAGAGCATGGAATTCTTTGCATCTCTGTGGAGTCCCCTGCCTTCCCTCCAATAGGAGAAGAGACTCAACTGTTCATCTCTGTGGAGTCCCGTGCCTCCCCTCCAATAGGAGAGGAGTGCTCAATTGTTCATCTCTGTGGAGTCCCCTGCCTTTCATCCAATAGGAGAGGAGTGCTCAATGGTTCATCTCTGTGGAGTCCCCTGTCTTCCCACCAATAGGAGAGGAGACTCAATGGTTCAGTGTGCTGTGCTCTGCTGTATATATGCAGTACGCTTCACTCAACATAGCATACTGGTCATACTGCAGGTTAAGTGCAGTTAAGAGCAGAACTTTCCACACCTGGATTGTGCAACAACTGCCCATTATTATTGTCTTGCCATAGATTTTTCAAGCAGATTTAAGTCAAAACTGTAACTCGGCCACTCAGAAACTCCAGTAATCAACTCCAGTGTAGATTTGGCCTTGTGTTTTAGGTTATTGTCCCGACAAAAGGTGAATTCATCTCCCAGTGTCTGGGGGAAAGCAGACTGAACTAGGTTTTTCTCGAGGATTTTGCCTTTGCTAAGCTCCATTACGTTAATTCTTTTATCCTGAAAAACTCCCTAGTACTTAATGATTACAAGCATACCGATAACATGATGCAACCACCACTATGCTTGACAATATAGAGTAATGTGCTGTATTTGATTTGCACCAAACATAACACTTTGTGTTCACGACAAAAACTTAATTGCTTTGCCACATTTTTGGGGGGGGAATATTTTTATTCTATATAGGCTTCCTTCTTTTCACTCAGTCAATTAGGCTAGTATTGTGGAGTAACTACAATCCTCAGTTTTCTCCTATCACAGCCATTAAACTCTGTATCTGTTTCAAAGTCACAATTGGCCTGATGGTGAAATCCCTGAGCGGTTTCCTTCATCTCCGGCAACTGAGTTAGGAAATATGCCTGTATCTTTGTAGTTACTCGGTGTATTGATACACCTACCAAAATGTAATTAATAAATCAAATCAAATCAAAATCAAATCAAATCAAATTTATTTATATAGCCCTTCGTACATCAGCTGAAATCTCAAAGTGCTGTACAGAAACCCAGCCTAAAACCCCAAACAGCAAGCAATGCATGTGAAAGAAGCACGGTGGCTGGGAAAAACTCCCTAGGAAAAACTCCTGAGAAAGGCCAAAAACCTAGGAAGAAACCTAGAGAGGAATAACTTCACCATGCTCGAAGGGATGTTTTTTATGTTTTACCCATATACCAATAGGTACCCTTCTTTGAGGGGCATTGGAAAACCTCCTTGGTCTTTGTGGTTGAATCTGTGTTTGAAATTCACTGCTCAACTGAGGGACCTTACAAATAATTACATGTGTGGCGTACCAAGATGAGGTAGTCATTAAAAAATCTTGTTAAACACTATTATTGCACACAGAGTGAGTTCATGCATCTTATCATGTGACTTGTTAAGCACATGTTTACTCTTGAACTTATTTAGGCTTGCCATAACAAAGGGGTTGAATACTTATTGACTCAAGACATTTCAGCTTTTACATTTTTATACATTTGTAAAAAATGTGAAAACACAATTACTCTTTGACATCATGGGGTATTGTGTGTAGGCCAGTGACAAAAAAATCTCAATTTAATCCATTTTAAATCCAGGCTGTAACACAACAAAATGTGGAAAAGGTCAACTTTCTGAAGGCCTGTATGCGTGTCTTTCGGAGGCGTTGTATTAAAAGCGGAAGTCAAATTATGGTTCGACCTTGTGTATAATTCACCAATAAAGTGATCTTAATCCTAATCTTAAAATTCGGATGAAATTGGATACTATCAAAAAAGATGTCAGAATCAATCACTGTTTTGGCTGTATACATTACCAGAGATAAATAATTGCAAGCTAAACTCTCAATAAAATCAATCTCCCACATATAAGAAGAGATATGCTTCTAGAAAACAGCCACTAATACTGTCAAACAAATTATTCAAAAATTGGAGTGTAAAAACAGGATAGTATATTTCCTTTGTTTTCTATATAGTACTCTCCCAACCATACATTACTGACTGATATTGGACATGGTATCGATGAGGCCAATTATTGACCTATAGCTGACCTGACCTATAACCCCTGAAGATCACAATAACGTCTTCATGTCAGTAAACAGTCACAGTGCTTCCATATCATCTCTAAAAGGACAGCACCCTCCCTCTACTCTCTGTTCACCCACGACCGCGTGCCCACGCACGACTCCAACACCATCATTAAGTTTGTGACGACAAAACGGTGGTTGGCCTGATCACCGACGACGATGAGACAGCCTATAGGGAGGAGGTTTTTTTTCTCCTCTGGTTGCACATTTAACATGCTAGTAGAAATGAGGTAAAAGGGATTTAAGTATCCCTGCATTAAAGTCCCTGGCCACTAGGAGCGCCGCCTCTGGATGAGCGTTTTCCTGTTTGCTTATGGCCATATACTAGAGGTCGACCGATTAATCAGAGTGGCCAATTAATTAGGGCCGATTTCAACTTTTCATAACAATCGGCAATCGGTATTTTTGGCCACCCATTTTTTTACTTTTTTAACATTTTTTTTAACACCTTTATTTAACTAGGCAAGTCAGATTAAGAACACATTCTTATTTTCAATGACGGCCTAGGAACGGGGGTTAACTGCCTTGTTCAGGGGGGATTCGGGGATTCGTTTTTGCAACCTTGGTTACTAGACCAACGCTCTAACCACCTGCCTTACATTGCACTCCACGAGATGAGATGATAGTTTCGGGATTCGACCATATTAATGACCAAAGGCTCGTATTTCTGTGTGTTTATTATGTTATAATTAAGTCTATGATTTGATAGAGCAGTCTGACTGAGCGATGGTAGGCACCAGCAGGCTCGTAAGCATTCATTCAGACAGCACTTTCGTGCGTTTTGCCAGCAGCTCTTCGCTGTGTTTCAAGCTGTTTATGACTTCAAGCCGGGTGGGTATAATTTGTGGAACGTTCCAACAGTAATCTATTCCAAAAACTTTGTAAATAACAAGGTTGCCAAAAAACAACGCATACAAAGTTGTATAGCGGCAGAAAAAGATACCGGGTAGTGAATGGTCTATTTCATTGCGTTTTTCACTCATCACGTTTATTCCGAAAAATGTCTGTCCTCACTCTGGTTGCCTATGGACAAACATTAAGAATAAGCTACGTGGTGAGTTGATGCCTATTCGGCAGCTAGTTAGCTAGGTTTATATGCGTTGCTACTTTGTATGTGTTGTTGGTTGGCAACCTTTTACTTTACGTTTTTTGGAACAGATTCCTGTTGGAACGCTCCACAAATTATACCCACCCCTTCAAGCCTGTCAACTCCCAGGATTAGGCTGGTGTAACCGATGTGAAATGGCTAGCTAGTTAGCGGGGTGCGCACTAATAGCGTTTCAAACGTCACTCGCTCTGAGACTTGAAGGAGTAGTTTCCCTTGCTCTACATGGGTAACGCTGCTTCGAGGGTGGCTGTTGTTGATGTGTTCCTGGTTTGAGCCCAGGTAGGAGCGAGGAGAGGGACAGAAGCTATATTGTTACACTGGCAATACTAAAGTGCCTATAAGAACATCCAATAGTCAAAGGTATATGAAATACAAATCGTATAGAGAGAAATAGTCCTATAATTCCTATAATAACTACAACCTAAAACTTCTTACCTGGGAATATTGAAGACTCATGTTAAAAGGAAACACCAGCTTTCATATGTTCTCATGTTCTGAGCAAGAAACTTAAACGTTAGCTTTCTTACATGGCACATATTGCACTTTTACTTTCTTCTCCAACACTTTGTTTTTGCATTATTTAAACCAAATTGAATGTTTCATAATTTATTTGAGGCTAAATTGATTTTATTGATGTATTAAATTAAGTTAAAATAAGTGTTCATTCAGTATTGTTGTAATTGTCATTATTACAAATAAATAAATACATTTAAAAAACGGCCGATTAATCGGTATCGGGCTTTTGGCCCTCCAATAATCGGTATCGGTATTGAAAAATCATAATCGGTCGACCTCTACCATATACAGCTCATTGAGTGTGGTCTTAGTGTCAGCATCGGTTTGTGGTGGTAAATAGACAGCTACGAAGAATATAGATAAAAACTATCTTGGTAAATAGTGTGGTCTATAGCTTATCATGAGATACTCTACCTCAAGCGAGCAAAACCTTGAGACTTTCTTACTATTAGATTTGGTGCACCAGCTGTTGTTTACAATTATACAGGTTTACTGGAGGTGGCTGTTCTATCTTGCCGATGCAGTGTAAACCCCGCCAGCTGTATGTTATCCATGTCATCGTTCAGCCACGACTCGGTGAAACATAAGATATTACAGTTTTTAATGTCCCGTTGGTAGGATATTCGTGATCTTAGTTCGTCTATTTTGTTATCCAATGATTGTACGTTGGCTAATAGGACTGATGGTGGAGGCAGATTTCCCACTCGCCGTCGGATACATACAAGGCACCCCGACCTTCGTCCCCGATATCTCCGTCTCTTTCTCATTCGAATGGCAGGGATTTGGGCCTTGTCGGGTGTCTGAAGTATATCCTTCACGTCCGACACGTTAAAGGAAACGTCTTCGTCCAGTACGAGGTGAGTAATCACTGTCCTGATATCTTTTCGGTCATAAGAGAGGGTGGCAGAAACATTATGTACAAAATAAGTTACAAATAATGCAAAAAAACACACACAATATCACAATTAGCTAGGAGACTGTAAAACGGCCGCCATCACCTCCGGCGCCATCATCCATCATGTGGCATTATCCAGCATGGGACAAATCAAATTTGATTTGACATGAGACTGGGGCTATGCCAGGTCGCGTCACATGGGGGGAGGGCGTCGGCGTCCGGCAAAAGTGACATGTAGCGCTCATTTCCTGCCCATTGATCAGGACTGAGGAAAAGGCCTCTGTCCCCAATCAAACAGTGGCGTGTGAGCCCCCTGTTTCGGAAAAAGATTGTGCAAATCCTATTGATTGGCGTCCTTGAACAAGTAGCGTAGGCTGGGCTGAACGTGCAGCAGGCAGCTCAGATGTATTGACCTACCACATCACATCAGGCTTTTCCTCCTGCCAGATCAATGAATTGATATAACTGAGGAAAATGATTGGGCACTCTACTGATTGATGGTCATAGACAGCCCATAGTCCTAATACTAACACACAACGACATTTCCACTAGCCTGTTTGTGCTGTTTCCACTAGAAACTCCAATGGGCGTTGCCATTGACAGAACAAACAGATCATGGGACCAGGCTATGTTACCAGCACTGGCAGATATAGTATCAGGCATGCCATCCACTGTCACTGAGGGAGGGCCTGTCTACTCACTGTGTAACCTCTACCCTAATTAGAGCAGGTGGGCATGCAGCAGGCTGTCTAAGGCTGTAGAACAGAGCATAGAGTTTTCATAGTGTGGCATGGCATAGGATCATGATTATGTCAGTTTGGATAGGCAGTGTCTGTGTTTACGTCTCGATTCTGTCACAAACAATAATAACATTCATCAGCTTTAATAGAGGGATCCATATATCTAACTGTTCTGCGGAGGCATTGTGTTCATGTACAGCTATACACTTAACATGTTGACAGTTTATTTGTTGACTTGTTATTTACTTATAGAATATAATTACATGCTAGTTATCTAATAACTACTCTTCTGTCACTTTGGGAGAGCCATTAAAACAAGCCTCATTACCTAGCATTTGGTACCAGGTCGTAACCACCTGGATTGAATTCTCTGAAGTACAGTAAGTGTCAAAGGGTTGTTGCCACATTGTTACCAAACCAAGTAGGCTACTGTCATTTTCTATCAGGCTTGAATCACAGCAACCTTTGGTTATTTTGATCAGCTTGTTTTTGATGTTTGCTGGTCTGGATAAAAACTGCTGACATGCCCAGTTTTGCCACACATCCTTACATGTTGTGACATAGTAGAAATGACCACACATCCAAGGATAATCCGAAGGCTAGTTAGATCAACTTCCTTTGGCTGTGTTCAACTTTTCTTTGAGCAATCATTATACTGCATCAATTAACATGTTGGTATATTAGCATATATGCTAACTTTAACCATCTGGGAAAGGTTTTGCTGTGGGCCTACTTAATGGATTTTCCCCATGTATTCTTATGGAGCCAGCAGCTTCATGAGTAAACTCTGCACTGTGTGTGAACTCAGCGTAGAAATAGATGGTCAGCATAGAGAGGGAGGAATAGCACTAATCTGGGTTAAACAATATGCAATACAACATGTCTCTAAAACCTCACAATCTGTGTGATATAGTCTCCATTGAGGTAGTCTATGTGAAAGAAATTACATTCTAAAGACATATTTCAATGAATTCTTTGCCTTGAAAACGGTCTGAGAATCCAAAAGCTGATGATTGTTTTCCCCAAGGACTCTACTACACAGGGATGCTTTCAACTCTGTGATCAAGACACACAACCAACAACCAACCGTTCATCTCAAAGACCTAAAATGTACCTACAGTTGTTGGACTGCATAATGCATCATAATCTTGTAATATTAATGTAGGCTGCCCTACACACCATCCAATGGGGTGTTAGAGAAGCAGTGAGTCGGCTTATTGAATAATTTAAGGTTATGCTATAATTTCACACTCTGTCGGTGCCTCAGAGCCTGCCGGATAGGTTGACGAATTTATGCAGAGCAACAATCATACATCAAAAAGTGCATATTAGATCAAATCAAATTGAAATAAAATTACAAATGCATTACATGTCTACGATATACTGGGCAACATGCTTGGTCCACATTCCATTTGATTTCAATCACTTTTTGGTCCAGGTTCATCTGTCTTGCTGGAAGACTTGGCCAAGATTACAGGAGGAAACATGCACAGGTGTGTGTGTGTGTGTGCTTGTGTGTGTGCTTGTGTGTGCGTGTGTTGAGCAAACAAATTAATTAAATGATCAAACCTTGTACAACAATTGTACAACTCATAACCTTCAACAAGATAAGCCAACAAAAGACCTCACTAGCTGCCTGTGTTAAATTGTGAATGGTACATTGATGCAGGAAGTGGGGCATTGTGGAGTAGGTGGAGGAGGGAGGAGCCATAATGTACTGTAGTAGCTTGTCACTGAGTCTCACATGACCCAGCAGATATGCAATCAGAAGGGGCAAAGGTGGGCCAATGAGCAAATATTCTTACCTGCAGTAATTGAGGATATTGTAGACTATTTTTACTAGGCATAATAGCTCTCTAAATGACACATTTCTATTAATTTATATTTTGGCACCAATTCTCTATTTGTTTTGCCAAACCTAATCAGGCAACAGACCTCAACATGGGTGTTGGAATGGCCTACTGTGGTGGTGGCCATATGGCCTGAATGGTGTGCTCTTTATGGATAACCTGTAAAATAGATTCAAAATAGACCAAAATGAAAAATCTAAAAATCTATTCAAATATAAGTACGCAGTTCTTTCAATTGTTAGGCCTGTTGTGTAAACAAATCAGTTGAGTTGCGTGTTTGCCGTATGAGTCATCATCATAGTCCCCACATGCATTTTGAGCCTATTCCAGCTGGACACATTTTTTAAATATTACTCATATGCATTTTGTTTTTCCAAGCATGCTGTCATTACTTATCTCAAGGACAATATGCCTACAAATCGATAGATTCGCAGCCTTTCGTAGGAAAATTAAGTTATCTAAATGACTTGTCGAAACAGTGACATCACATCATTACAGGCCAAGTGATAGTACATTTGTATTTCAGTTATATCAGTCTATGACAACGCCCTCATCCGGCGACTGACTGCAACTGAACGAGAACAGAACCGTATACCGGCTCTCAGACTCCCCGGCTCTCATTCTCTAGAAGATGGCGGACTGCGTTTCACTGTTAGATGAGGAGCTCTCTTCTTTTGTCTTCAATTACCTGACAGAAAACTCAGGCAGCCAGGTAAGGGATGTTCATATTATATATGTCCAGAATCAGGACTACCTGGCCGAGGGTTCATGTTTGCATGTTATTGGCAGAAGCATGCGATATTGAATCTTCATGTCTGCTCTGGCTGTCAGCATCTCGGCTCTCTAACCGGCGTCTTCAGACCTTTGACGTATGTGCTTCACGTGGAGTTGTAAGGAAATGTTATTAGTGCGAACAACGTGGGATAGTAATTAATAAAACATTTAATTTCGGTTGCGTACAATTATTTTGTCATTTAACATTGAAATAACAATTTCTGTGTTGCTCTTAAAACTTTTACAATTTTTGACTAATCCTGTCAAATCAGAGACCTCAGCACGTGGGTAGGCTATAGCGTGAACTTGGCTATTTATACATTTGATATCGAAATGAATGGATGTATTGGCAATACTTTGTATACGAAGGTTTGACTATTTATTTCCCATCCAGCTAATAGCCTACAAATTGGAGTTTTGATGAATGCTTATATTATTGCAAATCAATGCAATTTGCGTATGTTGGCTATCCATCTGTTTCACCAGCCCATCTATCTAGTAACTAAAGATTCAACTGTAGACCGGTATGCTACAGTACAGTGCGTCTCTCACGGTTCAAAGTTGGGCTAAAGTAGCTAGTGAACTACAAAGTGAATAGGGTGCAATACAACGATAATGACTACTTGATCCCATCATCGACGTCGTTGAGTTTCAGGTGCTGCAAGAATGATGATGTGAAATGCGGAATATTGTGCCCATCTGTGAAAAATTCAGGCGATTATGTTTTCGTAATCGTTTGCGTAAGCAGCGATCCACTGTTACAAAACCTTGATACCAGCGAGCCACTGTTACAAAACCTTGATACCAGCGAGCCACTGTTACAAAACCTTGATACCAGCGAGCCACTGTTACAAAACCTTGATACCAAAACGGCATGTTCTAGGGGGGTAACAAAATAACAATAGTCAAACATTCCAATTATGGGGGTATCTCATCGTAATGTGATATTGCACAATGTTATTAGACTACCAGATTTCAAATAATAATAGGATGCAACTGACCAGCAAACTCACGGATTATTCTCAGTAGCCTAAATCTCATTGAATTCCAACTATTCTTTATTGTAGCCTACCTTGGATATATTATGATGTAACTCTAGATTGCGATGAGAGCATTCATTCTGATCTCAGATATTCTACTCTTTGCTAGATGTGTAGCTAGTGAGCAGGTTCATTGATTGCAGAAGCCAAGACTAAAAGCGATTTACATTTCAAGTCACATGTGTAAAGTGTGCAGTGAACATCCCGTGTTAAATGTCAGTTAATAAGTATCTAATAATAACCTGAATTCATTCTGAGTTGAAACATGGTACAGCATAATTAACAAAGGGTAAAACATGCATATTGAGGGCGTCCCCGCGTAGATACGAAGTTCCCCTAACTGGAAAGTTATATTTGTCCAAGAGCGTAATGTGACAACATTGTATCAGGCTCTGATCGCTTAGGGAAGTTCATGATATTAGCCCCATGAAATGGAGCGTTCGATGCGGTTTTGCATGTTAAGCCGAATTATTGGGTTGACAGTGCTATCAATGGTCATTGTAATAGTACTCTACTATCGTGACCAGGGGTGTATTGATTCCGCCTATTCTGTTGCAAAAAAAATCTCAAACGGAAGCAAACGGAACGAAACGGGGAGGGGCCTACCTGAATTTGTCCAATAATAACTCGTTTTGCTCCGTTTGCTTCCGGTTGGTTCTTAAACAGTAAACGGTTTCCGTAACGAATACACCCCATAGTTACAGAACACAGAGTTGCTGCAGTCATGTGCTTTCTGTTGCGTAGTAGTCTGGAGGACGCGGCTCCAGTGACGTGCATGAGCGACAGCTTCGCTCTTTCCTCTGGGTTGCTTCTGACTGGTGCTGCTGCTGCCACGACTGTCCAGCTGCTTCTAGATCAGGTCGAATAATTCACCCGGTCTACTCCAGTTTAATCAAGAGGATCTAAAGATCAGTCCTACTGACAACCACAAACCTAGTGGATGCCATTATGGCCTTTTAGTATTTCCCCTTCCATCTGAATACATTTTTATTTTGCCTTCTTTTCAGAAGTATTTTCTTAATCAAATGTAATCATCCATTTTGATGTAAATATTTAAAGGCCTATACTACTAACGTTATATGGGCCAGTTATGTTTTACCCTTTATATTCATGAGATGCATGAGTTACACAACCTACATAGCGAATGCTTTTCTGTAGTTTGTCTCGTCATTTAGGCTTCAGTATGTGGTTTCACCGCCTGTCAGTCAATGGTTCATTTGATTCTGGTTGCTGAGTTGGCCTTCCCTGTAGCTCAGTTGGTAGAGCATGGTGTTTGCAACACCAGGGTTGTGGGTTCGATTCCCACGGGGGGCCAGCACAGATTTTTTTTTAATGATATGTATGAAATTGTATGAAATGTATGCATTCACTACTGTAAGTCACTCTGGATAAGAGCGTCTGCTAAATGACTAAAATGTAAAATGTAAAAAATTAGTTGTCGTCCTGTTGCATGGTCATATCAGCTTTCGAACTCAAGTCTTGTTTTCCCAGATTTAGTCAGACAGGGAAACAATATAGTCCACTGCACCAGGCAGGGTGCTCACTTTGCTCAGCAGTCTCTCTCCCTTCAATGAAATGCTGTGTATTATTACACAGACACTGAGCTGTCCTGCCGTGATGGAATACTGCAGTGCTATGTGTTCAGCTTCCATGATATGGGCTGAGTCACCTGTCAAGCCTAGAGTGGAGGCCTACTCTTTTTAACTAGAGCAAATGCATTATGTCTATGAAATGAGCAGTTCCTACAGTACACCTGCCTTTCTCTCTGCTGGAATGAATGAAATTAGCTTTGGCTATGCTGTGTACTGACTGAAGATTATGGATAAGACTTTGTTTTTTTCTTAGCAGGGTTTAATGCTGATTTAGACTGGCTGTGAACCACAGGACATTGGTTTCTCTGTTTGGATGTTCACTATGATGTTACTGTATTTTTAAGCCCTACTACAATCTGGAAAATCAATCAATGAAACGGTTAGAGAGATGATCCTCATCACTGATAATGTTACTCTAGGAGTAGCATTTCACCTATATTTAAAATTCTCACACATTATCTATGAGGGCCATTCTGAAAGATCCTAGCCTTTCACCTAGCCTACCACCCTTCCTTCAAGATCATTATCTAGGTAGGAAGAGCATTTTCATATATTTTTTTGTTGTTGTTGAGAAGGATCATTCTGAATGATCATTACTCAAAATGCTCAACTCAATTGAGGATGAAAGAGTCTAATCTCCCAGAAGTGTTGCTGGGAGGTTTTTGTTGTGTCACTGCCTGACTTTGTGGTTTGTCACTGAGGATTGGAATGTTTGCTTCCTCCCCAAAGCCCCAGAGATCCATCATCTGGCTGAGGCTCTGAGGCTTGTCCTCAGGGAGGCTTGAGGATGAGCTCTCATGGATCACTGTACCTCTCCCCTCCACTCTGAGCCTAGCCCAGAGCGGATGGTTGGTGGGGCGTAACATAGTTATAATAATCTGCACACTGAAAATTGACCACAATTAAGCCCAAAAAGAGATTGTATTTGAAAATAACAATAATTTAATAACTTGATTACATTGAGACACCATCACATATGTTTATTTTTTGATTCGTGGGAATACTTAAGGACAGATTTTGTAAATGTGACACGTTTTTATCTGAATTGTTGGATGATTTTACAGTCTTTCGTGACCATGAAGTAAAATAGATATAATTTTTTTACAAAAAAAGTTTTTTGGGGTCCCAAGAAAATCACCCCTGCTCTAACCTAGGTGCATCCCAGATTTGACCCTATTCCCTTTATAGTGCACTACTTTTGCCCTCTAAAGTAGTGCACTATAAAGGGAATAGGGTGCTATTTGGGACGCATTTTCTGACTGTATGGGAGGGAGAGGAACTAGGAAACAGCTGATTAGATATCAATAATTGATGCAGGCTAATCCATCATGGGCTTCAAAGGCTATCCTTTGCATGGACTCCTGAGACACACTGACTATAGCAGGCATTTGGTTGTCTTCACATATTCAGGCTGTGTTCTCCCAAGTCAATAAGGATAATTTTATTTAGCTTTTGATTGTGTTTTTTATTATCTCTTGTCTTAGGACTCATCTTTTGCTGTGCCAACATGATAATATATTATTGTCTTTCATTTTCCTTTTGAAATTAGGCATGGTTTTGAAATATGATATTATGAAGTAATGTGAATTTAAAAAAAAACTAATACAACACAACAAGCCATAATGTCCTTAATTAACCTTTGCAAGTGTTTTGTATTCATCACAATGACTCTATTGATGTTGAGGACATTAGTGTGAGCCTGTTTCATATTCTGTAGCTTGCTTTGGGAAATGCATCAGGGACTTTAACATAATGCCTATGGGCCTAAGTAGGCAGGTTTCCATTGACCCAGGTTTATTCAACAAAGGCAATGTCGCTAAAGAAATCTATGTGACATGTGTAATAGAAATGGCAGGTATAGGAGAAATGTTCTAAAGATCGACAACATTTTTATCAGTTCGACTGGTGAATTTTTCTGTTGTCTAACTTTATGTATTGTGACAAATTATGATGGAAACAGTTTTTTCGAATAAATTATGACTGGCAAATCATTTTGAAGGTACGCGGGGCACGTGATGTCACCGCGTAACTATAAAGCTCCACTCCACATTGAATTCTAAATGCCTACATCTTGCAAAATATGTTTTGTTAACTATAAAAATAATGTTTCTTTGCAGGACAAAGATTTGCATTGCCTTGCTTTTGTAGTTGGCTGGCAAGTTTCACCATCCAATTATTTCAGATCTACAGGAGGGCAAGTCTCACCATGGCACGGACCGTGGCGATACGTTGGTACGAGAATGATTCAAATATGGCAAATATTAGTCAGTTGTTGCATTCTATCCATGTTGGCATTTGCGGGCTACCTGAGACATGAAACACACTGTCGGCAATTTATTAATGAGCAATTTGCAAAAATGGGTAATGGAAACACTGTAGGTTTTTAGGTGTGACGTCGTTATGTCCAGCTGTTTTCATCGACATAAGACAGTTCAATGGAAACGCACCAATAGCAGGCAATTATCACATCTAGTATCTATGCCAACCTTCTAAATCAACAAACAAATCACTGGACACGTTAATGGGAACACAGCTAATGACACGACAGATTCAGCTCCTCATCTTGTGAGGGGGGATCCATGAGAAACCTGGAACAGGAACATGCAATGCTGTGCCCCAACTGGCACCATATTCCCTATAAAGCCTAGTGCTTTACTTTTGACCAGGGCCCATAGAGACATTTGATATGCACAATTGACTGTGGAAACCTTGGGTAGGGCCCTATAAAACCCGCGTTGCGGAGTCACGGATTTCAGACATTAAAACGGAATTCCACAATATTCCAAATTGTATTGAACTTATTAGAAAATGAATCAAGATTATCATAAGGCATGAACAAAATGCGTCAGTGATTTGTATTTTTCTTCAACTTTCTGAAGAGGCAACGTCACAGGAATGCCCCTGTCTGTGTGTTCGCATTTGTCTACCACTTTGTGTAGTCGTTAGTAATGTAATGACAACCGTCTTCTGGTTGATGGGAAGGCTTTCCCTAAAACCTTCTCTATTAAATGGTAACTACAAAGTAGCCTGTACCTTCCGGGCAGAATGATATCAGGATTATTTGCATCAATCCAGTAGCCATTTTTTTCTTTGCAATCTCCCTTGAGCGCTACAGAAACATTGCTAACCAAACAACTGTCTTTGACTGGTGCGCAGTTGAATTAAAGGGTAGGCCTAATTACAACCAAATATCTACATTTCAAAAGAGTCTACTGATGTGGGGAAAGCATTGTTGTGGACTTGGAACCTATTAAAAAAGTGTGAAAACCTGGAAAAACAAATAGAAGAAAACGAAATTTAGGGGAAAAAATGACAGAATCAGGCAAATAAACAGATTTTATAGGGCCCTACTTGGGAACAGAGGAGGGATGCTTCACTCTGTGTGTGTGCTTTTCCTGGCCACTAAAGCACATGCCTGTTGAGACAGGTCATGACTTGCAGGTGGAGGCCAGGATAGGAAAGGCCAGGATAGGACATGCCAGGACAGGATAGGCCCGGACAGGACAGGAGCAGAGTAGCAGACTGTCTGATGAGGCTGACTTAGGTAAAGGGAAGTTGAAATTGGGTTGCCAGGTGTTGTCGTCCCCTGATGATATTCACCACCACCTGCTTTACCATTTCAATGTGCAGTCAGGCATTTGTCCGTAGTCAGCATCCTCCAGGTCATTATACTGTACCTCAGCCACAGCCAAACAATGGGTGTGCAAGTAGTCTATTTTAGATGGATTGTGTGTCCTGAATGTAGGGTCAACAGGTTTTTACGTGTGTTTTTTAAGTTTATGGTGACATATATTGTGTTGAGATGAAATACATATTCCTTCCTGATGTTTTATTTCCTAAAAAACACTCATAAGATGAACGTTAATAATCATTTAGATGATTTAAGTGAAAATAATTGTTTCCCTATTTGAATATGCAAATAATTCACCTCTTCAGTTCATCAGAAGTGTGTAAAACAGCTATTAATGAGAGTTGCAGGTGGTTCAGTTGTAAATGAAGGTCTGGTCAGGACGTAGTGGACGACTGTCCAACTCTGCATCAGCCCCGAGCCAAGGTAAATGAAGAGTTAACTAGCAGATAACACTTCACAGCCCAAACACTGGTCTTGCATGATCAATACTGGTAGGACTCTTTTGGGTTCCATGTAGAAGCCTCTGTGGAAAGGTTTCTACATGGAACCCTAAAGGTTTCTTTCTACCTGGGTTCTTCAAAGGGTTGTCTTATGGGGACAGCCAAAGAACCCGTTTAGGTTGAAATAGCACCTTTTTATCTAAGATTGTAGTGTGATGGAGAACTCCATACAGGGTACTGAGTCTGCTTCTGTTCAAAGTGTTTATGTGCATATGCATGAGTGGGTATGTGTGTGGAATATGGATTGAGATACTTAAATCCTGATGTTTAAACAGCAAGACTGATCGGTATTGCTGCGCTTCGGCCTCATTCAGAGTGAAGAGAACCATTAGACGTTGATATAAATAGATTAATTAGATATAATATCCAATATAGCCTAGTGCTTACATGTGTTTCTGTTGCAAGGTTGTGATTTATTTAGCCCTCAATCCCAGCCATATGAAGATCTGGGTGATAAATGAATGGCCCCTTCATAGTAAACCCTTACTGTGGGCAGACCAACCTGTCGGTCCAACCTCTCTCCCTCTCCTGGGCGTGATTGTAAACCAGGGAAAGGTAAAGGAAAATTCCAATGTCCTGATAGTACAGTCTCGCCGTGTTCCAGCCCTGCCATGGTAACCTAGCACCTGGGGACTTACTGGGGAGGGCAGGCTCACACTGGCAAGGGCTTACCCCCCTAACACTGACCGGGTTAGCTCAGCGAACTCATAACCTGCTCATTAACAAGAGGTGTGTGTTGTCCATGTTCAGAGCAGGAGTGGATGTTGACTCGCTGTTCTTTAGTGTAACAAGTTTACACATCACCAGCTGAAAATAAATGCCTTATCTGTCATTATGTCAAAAGTGTGGCCAGGCACAGGCAGCAGGGCCTTCCTGCAGCTATGCTTGGTTATTTATTTTATTGGCTGGATATTAGTTCTGGATCTCACATGGCCGATCAGAACCCTTCAACCTTGTTATGGGGTGGTTGCTAATTGTTTCACACACCTCTCATGTACTGTTATTCTGTTGGCAGTTGAGAGCATTGCTCATGGCTATAGCCGATCGCTAATAATGCAGCCAGCTGACTGTCAGCATGACACTACAGTCTGTGAAAGGAACAGAAATCCTGTATTTTTTACAAGGCTACTGTATTACTATTCTTAGCAGCAGAGTTCCTTGTATTTCTGCTACTCAGAGAAGGTGGAGTTCATAAATAGCCACCATGGCAGTGGCACAGTGTATTTGCTTGAGGTGTTGTCAGCATGTCAGGTTGGATTCCGCATGATTTCATCATGATGCCGTGTAATCATCATCAAGCTGTCTGGGGGATTACAACTCCCTCCAACTGCTTACCTTACTGCAACCTGAACACGATGCGGTGTCCCATTTAAAGATAGTTAGTATTCACTGCCCTAGACAAGGGATCTAACCCTTATGAGTTCAGGCCAGATCACCATCTTCATCATGATCTGACTGTTAGCTTAGCCTCTGCGTTATGAACTGTGTTAACTTACCATAGTGGTGACCTTTCGTGGGTCCCTGGCGCACACACTCACAACAAATAGAACTGTGTTAACTTACCATAGTGGTGACCTTTCGTGGGTCCCTGGCGCACACACTCACAACAAATAGTACACCCATGTAGTGTTGTCACACCTTGGGGAGTGCTTCTGGTGCAAGGCCAGGGCCTGAGAACCTGACGGCAGCAGGTGGGTAGGTGGGTAGTAAACAGGAATGTAGCTGCAGGGTGGAAACGAGGGTGTATGGAAACTGTTCAGGGGACTACGTAATAGAGGTGCACTGCAAGCCACTACCTGCACACCTGTGAAAAACATTCCACATTGTGCCCTCCCATGACAACAAAGCAGGACAGTGTTCCACCACATGGTGGGCTGGCTAGGGAATAACAGGAGAGGGGAGGGATCTGATTGGTGGCCTGGCTCACTAGTAGCTCTGTAAACTCTCTGATTACCTGGCCTCCTGCCAGCCAGGCTTCTCACAACATCTAATATTTCCATTGTCTCCATTCAGGCTGTTTAGCCACAACAATGGCTGGTTCACCATTATTGCACCCAGCATTGCAGGTAACCAGTAGGTAGAATCACCCCACCACACACACACACACACACACACACACACACACCCCTGCCACTGACCTAGTTTAACAGTGAACTTTCAGCTTGGCAGGCTTAGGCATTGCTTGCGTGACTGGAGCTTGGGAGCTGAGGCTGGTTTTGGTTCGCGAGCTTGACAGGCTTTACTCACATGTCACAATGACCTTCTGACCTCTGCTGCCCCACTCCATATCTGTCCTTCTCACACCCTGTCCTGTTCCCCATCTATGACAGTAATAATGACAGAACATTCCGCTGACTGACTACAGCACAGGAGAGGAGGTATGGGGAACAGCCTGAAGACATACTTTATCACCTTGTTTTGAAATTGCAAGCTAACTATTGGCAAGGTGACAGCTTTGACTGGGATCTGTAAGATTTAGTCTAAACTAGTGTTAGCTAGTGTCCCATCTGCACATGATTTCAACTAAGATCAACCCATCTAATAGTATTTCCTCCTCCTCAAAACATACCAGATTCACTCTGTTGATAAAAGGTAATAAAGAACGCAATACTCTTCCAATCCTCAGTGAATACTCTATAGAACAGGTTTATTGACACTTTGACTTCCCGTACTACTATGACTGACCATGTAAAACAACATATTTAATGTACCTATCCAGTGTATGTGACAAAACATCTATCTATTTATTCATAGCTCTACAGTGCCTTCAGAAAGTATTCAGACCCCTTGACTTTTTCAACATTTTGTTACGTTACAGACTTATTCAAAAACAAAAACAAAAAATCCTCAATCTACACACAATACCCCACAATGACAGCAAAAACAGGTTCTTAGAAATTGTTGCTAATTTATTACAGACCATTTGCTATGAGACTCAAAATTGAGCTCAGGTGCATCCTGTTTCCATTGGTCATCCTTGAGATGTTTCAACAACTTGTTTAGTCCACCTGTGCTAAATTCAATTGATTGGACATGATTTGGAAAGGGACACACCTGTCTATATAAGGTCCCACAGTTGACAGTGCATGTCAGAGCAAAAACCAAGCCACGAGGTCGAAGGAATTGTCCGTAGAGCTCCGAGACAGGATTGTGTCGAGGCACAGATCTGGGGAAGGGTACCAAAAAATGTCTGCAGTATTGACAGTCATTTTTTAATGGAAGATGTTTGGAACCACCAAGACTCTTCCTAGAGCTGGCCGCCCGGCCAATCTCAGCAATCAGGGGAGAAAGGCCTTGGTCAGGATGGTGACCAAGAACCCGATGGTCACTCTTACAGAGTTCTAGAGTTCCTCTGTGGAGATGGGATAACCTTCCAGAAGGACAACAATCTCTGCAGCACTCCACCAATCAGGCCTTTATGGTAGAGAGGCCAGACGTAAGCCACTTCTCAGTAAAAAGCACATGACAGACTGCTTGGAGTTTGCCAAAAGGCACCTAAAGACTCTCAGACCATGAGAAACAAGATTCTCTGTTCTGATCAAACCAAGATTGAACTCTTTGGCCTGAATGCCAAGTGTCACGTCTGGAGGAAACCTGGCACCATCCCTATGGTGAAGCATGGTGGTGGCAGGATCATGCTGTGGGGATGTTTTTCAGCGGCAGGGACTGGGAGACTGGTCAGGATCGAGGCAAAGATGGAGAAAAGTACAGAGAGATCCTTAATGAAAACCTGCTCCAGAGTGCTCAGGACCTCAGACTGGGGCTAAGGTTCACCTTCCAACAGGACAAGGACCCTAAGCACACAGCCAAGCAGGAGTGGCTTCGGGACAAGTGTCTGAATGTCCTTGAGTGGCCCAGCCAGAGCCCAGACTTGAACCCGGTCAAACATCTCTGGAGAGACCTGAAAATAGCTGTGCAGCAACTCTCCCAATCCAACCTGACAGAGCTTGAGAGGATCTGCAGAGAATGATGGGATAAATTCCCCAAATACAGATGTGCCAAACTTGTAGCGTCAAAACGAAGAAGACTCGAGGCTGTAATCGCTGCCAAATAAAGTACTGTGTAAAGGGTCTGAATACTTATGTAAATGTGATATTTCAGTTCTTGATTTTTAAAACATTTGCAAAAATTTCTAAACCCGTTTTTGCTTTGTCATTATGGGGTATTGTGTATAATTTGATGAGGAAAAATAACTAATCAATTTTAGAATAAGGCTGTAACGTAACAAAATATGGAAAAAGTAGATGGGTCTGAATACTTTCCCAATGCACTGTATGTCTTAAGTTTGACTGATATGGAACTTGACAGAGCTCAGTGACATCTCCAAATTGCTGCACTTGACTGTTGACTAACATGCTCACTTGCTCAGACCCCACTATGCACCTGAGGACCTGCATCTTGCAGCTTCTGCCCCACTAGAAACTACGTAGCCTTAGTAAAACCTTTCTATCTTCACGGCAGAAGTGTGCTCCTGTGATAAAGGACTGTCTCGGTCCTCTAATGCCCCTGTCTCCAGCCACAGAGGGAAAAGTGAGTTAACTGCTTTAGACAAGGTCTACTCTGGGCCCTGGTTGTTGTTCGATGCCAATGGGCACATTTTTAGCAATCACCAGAGAATGTTCTGGAGTCAGTTCTATTCCTTGTCAAAGTCTTGAATTCTGCCCACTCCACAGAATCTTTCTTTCTCTCTCTCTCTCACAGCATTCGTCCTTTCATGTACTTCCACAGCACTCTTTGTGCTTCCCATGATGCTCTGCTGCCTAGCCTGAAATTATTTTAAGCCGTCTCCGTTTACACAAGCAAGCAGGATCCAACTCATTGGATCGACTGCAGCTTAATTTGCATGTTATTCTTTGAATAAATGAGAAGCAGTCTATTCTGTTATCAGTGCATCATCAGACTCAACAACATTCTGGAGGCAGCAGCATCTGGAGTTTCAGACTCCCACTGGAGAGTGGTCGGATTTTACTGAGGAAACAGATAAGCATTGAGCCAGTCAGATTTCTATTGGGATTGTGTGACGCAGACAGGTGAACTCACACACACACACCTATTAGCAGAGGCTGTCAGCGTTATCCCAGTTTATTTCTAATGTGTCTAGTAAAAGTGTCAGTATACGAACACCTGGGTCAGACGCCTGGATGAGAAACTGTGGAGGGAGTTGAGATGGGGATGCACTCTGGCCCAGTTTCCTGATGACTCATTGATTTCTCTGCAGGTATTTGTCTTGAGGTGATTTGAGGAAAGAGTGCAAATCGTTTTCCATCCGAGGCCCCCCTCTGCCCAGTTTCCAGATGCTTTCTCAAGAGATTGCTTCTGCTATTCTCAACACTCTGTTTCGATGATGTTTAGATAAAGGGACAAGGTCTGTGGCTGGCTGCAAGTCTAGAAATGAGGAAGGTATAATAATGTCTGTGAAGAGCCGTTTTATGCTGAGCCATTTCAGTTTTCCTTTGTCAGTAACTATGTAGATGCAATGAAGTGAATGAAGTCATGAGACTGAGTTGGATCTCCTCAGCAGCCTGGCCTGATGTGTGTTCTTCAGATGGCTCATGTTAAAGCCCAGCCCTATTGGACGACAGTATGGCAGGGAATGCCACCTCACCGGGGACTCAGAAGGCCATGTAATAGAGGCTTCGGCCAAGCCGCGGTATCACTGACAATCCTGCCTCCTTAGGAGTCGGCCATGTGGAGGCTGCTGGAGTTGTCCTTTTATGTTGGGGCAGTGTTTGGGTGGTGTCACCAGGATGGTCTGTTGATAGTGATGGGCCATAGTGAGGACTGAATGCTTTCAGAGGGGTGTCTCTGTCTAACTGAAGGGTCATTAGAATGGGAGAGGCACACTGGGCCATTTTGTTTCATGCCAGTTAGCCTTAAGTTTGGTACAAAACAAAGCTGAATAGAGCTGGAATTGTTTAAGACCTGCAGGGGAAGTTTTTTCTAGAATGTTCTAGCACTGTGTTCTTTGCAAAGCAGCCGAGATGAAGGAACAAGTCATACCAGCAACACATACTGAAATACATGAAACAATTCACTCATGCAAACGTTTAACCTATTTATCCCTAGAGTAGGTCAAGGGCCAAGTTACTACATCGGCATTAACTTTTCACGTTTCACAATCCATTTCCATGAATGTGAGGCCAGTCGTGTTGCATTTCTGTCGGATTAGCAAACGACTCTAATTATGTAAGCCATCCTCTCCTCGTCTAGCAATGAGCCTTCTCTAAGTACATCCTACACTTCCTGATAAACACCCACTAATTCACACTGCGACAAAACCCAGCACTGTACTGTACTGGCGGCTGACTCCCACTCCTGCTCCTGAAATATTCTCAAGCAGCACTTACCGTGACATAGAGTGCTTTACAAAACGCCAATGAATTTTTCAGCGCACCATACCTCAGGTATTTGCCCGGCAGGTCCAGAGGGCTGTTTTCGCTCTATGTCACTGGAAAACCCCTAGCTTTCATCAAAGGCGCACATCAGTCGTGTGTGCGTCGTGTGTGTGCCACTGCTGGGGGCTTCCATTAGTGGAGTAGCATTGCTGTGAATGACAGCAGAGCGTCAGCAGCACAGAGCACACCCCCTACTGGTCCTCTGGTGTCCTGCAGGGCTACTGAGATGTGAAAGTATGTTTCTCTCCTCTACCAAGGCCAGCTCTCTTCTCTTCCCTGTGCGCTGTCACAGGGGACACCTAGTCAGTGGGTGGACGCCTCCTGATGGATGACATGAGGTGGGATGGGATCAGGACTGGAGAGGAGAGAAAGGCATGGAGATGGATCACCTGGTGTGTCTCCACTTATCATCATGCCTGGCCAGTCCTCCAGGACCTTTCTTTCACAACCCCTCCACGGTTCCCACTCATCTACCTTTCCTCTTATCTCTGCCACAGGAACAGAGGAACAGAGGATACAGCGTCACACAGTCCGCTGACAGCAGGAACACAGCCGTGTATTATTTACTGTTAACTTCCCCAGAAAACAAGTTTCTAGTGCTGCATGTCTGCCTGGAGCAGACATATCTGCTTAGTACTTAAAAAAATATATAATAATCGTAAGCCGGCTAACAGAAACCCTAGCCTGCATACAGTGGCCCCATACGAGCCAATGTGAGCCTGCGTGGCTAAACATGTACTGCAGAGCTTGGGAATGTAAAGCAGTAGTTTCAAGTAGCCACATGGTGCCCTATAGCTCTGAGAAAATGATAGAGGTTTTGGTATTTATTAGGATCCCCATTAGCCGCTGCAAAAGCATCAGCTACTCTTCCTGGGGTCCACATGAAACATATACATACTATAGAACATTATTAGTCAAGGACTGAAGTACATGCATTTAAAATGTCACACATAGGCTACATATCAGTACATACACACAATATCTAGGTCTAATACTTAGTACAGTGCAAATTGCAATACAAGATGTATAAAATGGCTGTGTCTCTTCACAGTCCCCTTTGTGCAGTAAGATGTTCTTTTATCTGTTTTTTTAACAGGTTTTATTGCTAACTTGAGTTACCTGGGTAATCATGGCTCTATTTAATACTGTTTTTCCCAGTCTCTGTTCTGGACCTGGGGACTGTGAAGGGACCTCTGGTTGCATGTCTTGTGTTGTACAGATCAGTGTCTGAACTGTGTACCAACTGCTTGAACAGACAGTTTGGTACCTTCATCACATCAACACCTCGCACAAAGACCAATAGTGGTGCAGTCAATCTCTCCTCAACTTTGAGCCAGGAGAGACTGACATGCATGTTACTGACACTTTCCCTCTGTGTACATCTAAGTGTGATACGTGCTGCTTTGTTCTGGACCAACTGCAATTTACCTATGTCATTCTTTGCCGCGGACAGACCACACAGCTGGTCAGTAGTCCAGGTGCGTCAAAACTAGGGCCTGTAGGACCTGTCTGGTCGATTGAGATGTCAAGAAGGATGGACAGACCTCTTCCCATTTTAGCAACCGTTGAGTCTATATGTTTTGACCATGACAGCTTGCTATCTAGGGTTATACCCAGCAGTTTAGTCTCCTTAACTTACTCAATAGCCACATTATTCAATAATAGATCTAAATGAGGTTTAGTGTTGAGTGAGTGATTTGTCCCAAAAACGATGCTTTAGGTTTTTGAGCTATTTAGCACCAGCCTATTGCTAGTTGCCTGTTCTAAAGCTGACTGGAGCTCTATGTTAAGGGTGTCTGTTATTTATTTGACTGTTGCAGCCAGCGTGTATACTGTTGAGTCGTCAGTGTACATAGACACACAGGCTTTATTCAAGGTCAGTGGAAGGCGATTTGTTAAAACAGAAAACAATAATGGCCCTAGTCAACTGCCCTGCGGGACAACTCACTCAACTGAATTTGCATGAGAGAGGCTTCCATTAACAAATATCCTCTGTGTTCGATTAGATATGTATCTCTGAATCCATAATAAGGCACAGGATCCAATGTCACGCCCTGACCAGGTGAACTCTGCTATTTTGGTCAGGGTGTGGCATTTCTATGGTTTATTTTCTATGTTTTGTTATAGCCTTTCTTTGTGGTTTATTTCTATGTTGGGCTCGGGGGTGATTTCCAATCAGACAGCTGTCGCTAGTTATGTCTAATTGGGAATCACATTTAAGTTCCTTTTCCCCCACGATGTTTGTGGGTTGTTGTCTCTTTGTTTTGAGCACGTAACGTATCGACATTTTTTCTTGATTTTGTGTACATGTTTAATTCCAGTGTGTTCAATAAACATGTGTTCGCTCCCAGCTGCGTTTTGGTCCGCTTCCTCGTCACCAGGCGACGATCGTTACATCCAAATCCATAACACCTACAGTGGGGGGAAAAAGTATTTGATCACCTGCTGATTTTGTATGTTTGCCCACGTACAAAGACATGATCAGTCTATAATTTTAATGGTAGGTTTATTTGAACAGTGAGAGACAGAATAACAACAAAAAAATCCACAAAAACGCATGTCAAAAATGTTATAAAATGATTTGCATTTTAATGAGGGAAATAAGTATTTGACCCCTCTGCAAAACATGACTTAGTACTTGGTGGCAAAACCCTTGTTGGCAATCACAGAGGTCAGACGTTTCTTGTAGTTGACCACCAGGTTTGCACACATCTCAGGAGGGATTTTGTCCCACTCCTCTTTGCAGATCTTCTCCAAGTCATTAAGGTTTCGAGGCTGACGTTTGGCAACTCGAACCTTCAGCTCCCTCCACAGATTTTCTATGGGATTAAGGTCTGGAGACTGGCTAGGCCACTCCAGGACCTTAATGTGCTTCTTCTTGAGCCACTCCTTTGTTGCCTTGGCCGTGTGTTTTGGGTCATTGTCATGCTGGAATACCCATCCACAACCCATTTTCAATGCCCTGGCTGAGGGAAGGAGGTTCTCACCCAAGATTTGACGGTACATGGCCCCGTCCATCGTCCCTTTGATGCGATGAAGTTGTCCTGTCCCCTTAGCAGAAAAACACCCCAAAGCATAATGTTTCCACCTCCATGTTTGACGGTGGAGATGGTGTTCTTGGGGTCATAGGCAGCATTCCTCCTCCTCCAAACACGGCGAGTTGAGTTGATGCCAAAGAGCTCCATTTTGGTCTCATCTGACCACAACACTTTCACCCAGTTGTCCTCTGAATCATTCAGAAGTTCATTGGCAAACTTCAGACGGGCATGCATATATATTCTTGAGCAGGGGGACCTTGCGGGCGCTGCAGGATTTCAGTCCTTCACGGCGTAGTGTGTTACCAATTGTTTTCTTGGTGACTATGGTCCCAGCTGCCTTGAGATCATTGACAAGATCCTCCAGTGTAGTTATGGGCTGATTCCTTCCCGTTCTCATGATCATTGCAACTCCACGAGGAGTTTTTTTTCCAAAAAGTTTGTTAAGCACTTGTAACAGGCTGATTGGTCGGTTGTTTGATGGAGAGAGGCCATTTTGTACACATTGGTCCTCCAATGGGTCTGTTTGAAACTGTGAATAATTGCCTTTTTTGTCAAATTTAATAAGAGAGATGAATAGATAACATTTGTAGTCTTGATTGTAACCTTTGAAGCATGTGATTTTTACATGTGTATCGGCTCGTGTTGTGTGATTGCCGTGGATCTGTTCGATAGCGCGACTGGCAGAGACAAGGCTGTTTGTTGAAATCTCAAAGGAAGACGCTCTTTGATCGGACAGCTGTGAAGTTCAAAGGACTAGCGCCCTTTCTGATGAGGGAACGCATGTGCTTTTGTAGTCACCCATGTCCTTTTCAACCGCAGCTGCTGCTCTCTGATAGGATAGCCTGCACCGATGACACACATGCATGCACACACACAATCACACACCATCTTTGTTATTTTTTGGCAGGTTGACAAAAGCCAGATTTGTGTAACTCTAATTTTGAGTCAGTCAGTGGGCTTGTCTTGATTAGACTGGTGTTAGGGGATCGATAGAGGAAGCAGCCTAGCAGGATCTAGAGCAGACTCTTTCCTCCTCCAGATGGGTGTTTCCTACCAAATATGGCCGTGGTGCTCTGTGAGCTGTTCAGTCACGTGCTGTTAGGGCCACACAGTTCACTGACATGGTTCTCTGTTGTTTCAACAGGGTTATTCCACTGGATTTCTCTTGGAAAAAATCAAAACGCTAACCAACACGTCACCAAAGACAGATCTGCTCACAATGATTTACTCATACTGTAGCCCAACTGTAGCAACTGTATCATGGTGAAATAACATTAGGTTCACTGCTTTCTCCACTAAAGTCTCGTCTCCAAAGGGAAAGACAGCCAACTGTGTCAGCTTGGAAGATGTTTTTTTAGGGTTGTTGTGTCGAGGCAGAGCTGACTGTCTGCCATCTGTCAACTAAATGGTAAATGTGACAGGCCATTTTTTTCTTTCTAACTCAATTTCGACAGTACAATGCCTGCAAGACTGCAAATACAGGGAAACAGCCGTGGATTTAAAACCAGTCCTGTCATTCCGAATGTTTTATTTGAACCCTTCGAACAGTAAGACCTTAAGCACTAAGCCCAGTTATCTGCTCACATTTCATTAAGCTCCCTCCCACACCGGTTTTCTGATTGACACCACCTGCTCTTTTTGCCCACATCACCCAGGTGTCCAGAATGGTAAAGGGGAAAGATAGCAGCCAGGGAGTCTGGTCTGAACAGTCCAACGTTACTGCCAGGTTTCTAGTACTATTCTGTCTCTGTGTGAAAGTGTGGAATTCAAGAGGCTAATTTAGCAAGCGGTGTTACTGTTAGGCAGGATGTCAGTCAGTAGTGCGAAGGCTAAGCCACTGTGTCCAGAGTGAGTCGTGATGATGAGCCCTGAAGGAAATCCTTTGAGTGAGGTGAGCAAATGGCTGCCGTTTTCTTGTCCCCATCCCCCCTCATGCATCTGTGGTGTTCTTCTGAGAGAAGGAGCATTGCTCCACATCTCTCTGTAATGAAAAGTGCCCCAAATGTCGGCCACTTGGATAAGAAAATGTAGGGATGCACACAGCGTTCTGGGGTACAGATGGAGTTAGGATGGCTTCCTGAGGCAGACACCCACACAGTGTTCTGGGGTACAGATGGAGTTAGGATGGCTTCCTGAGGCAGACACCCACACAGTGTTCTGGGGTACAGATGGAGTTAGGATGGCTTCCTGAGGCAGACACCCACACAGTGTTCTGGGGTACAGATGGAGTTAGGATGGCTTCCTGAGGCAGACACCCACACAGTGTTCTGGGGTACAGATGGAGTTAGGATGGCTTCCTGAGGCAGACACCCACACAGTGTTCTGGGGTACAGATGGAGTTAGGATGGCTTCCTGAGGCAGACACCCACACAGTGTTCTGGGGTACAGATGGAGTTAGGATGGCTTCCTGAGGCAGACACCCACACAGTGTTCTGGGGTACAGATGGAGTTAGGATGGCTTCCTGAGGCAGACACCCACACAGTGTTCTGGGGTACAGATGTCGAACATGCACCTCGCTACAGTGCCTTATCACACCCAGCCACACACATAAACGCGCGCGCACACACACACACACACACACACACACACACACACACACACACACACACATAAACATAAGCGCTCCCACACACACATAAACACACGCGCGCGCACACGCGCGCACACACACACACAAACACGTCCTCACATTCAGACACGTGGAGGAGGGTCTCTGTCCGGGGGTGGGGATCTTCGGGTAGTAACTCGGACGTGGCTGCATGGTGTAAATCTGCCCTCATTTATTCACATGTTGACCATGTCCCTGTCAATATCAGATTGAAGAAGTCTTGGGGGTGTTGTTGACTGTCGTTTTGAGGGCTGGGTCGCAGTGGGGGTGATTTAGCAATGGGTTGGGAGCCCGGTGATGTGTCACAGATGTATTCCTCACTCTGACTCTCAAGGACATCACTGCTGATTGCATTGGCTGTCGGCCAGGTAAGGCACAGAGGTGGATTTTGGAGCAGGGGCAACAGACAAGGCATTGTGGGGTTGTGGGGTCACTGGCCTTGTGGGGTTGCTGGGTTTGCTGGGTTTACTGAGGTTACTGAGGTTACTGGGGTTGCTGGGGTTGCTGGGTTTACTGAGGTTACTGGAGTTGCTGAGGTTACTGGGGTTGCTGAGGTTACTGGGGTTGCTGAGGTTACTGGGGTTGCTGAGGTTACTGGGGTTGCTGAGGTTACTGGGGTTGCTGAGGTTACTGGGGTTGCTGAGGTTACTGGCGTTGCTGAGGTTACTGGGGTTGCTGAGGTTGCTGAGGTTACTGGGGTTGCTGAGGTTACTGGGGTTGCTGAGGTTACTGGGGTTACTGGGGTTGCTGGGGTTGCTGGGGTTGCTGAGGTTACTGGGGTTACTGGGGTTGCTGAGGTTGCTGGGGTTGCTGGGGTTGCTGGGGTTGCTGGGGTTGCTGGGGTTGCTGAGGTTACTGAGGTTGCTGGGGTTGCTGAGGTTACTGGGGTTACTGGGGTTGCTGGGGTTGCTGGGGTTGCTGAGGTTACTGGGGTTGCTGAGGTTACTGGGGTTGCTGGGGTTGCTGGGGTTGCTGGGGTTGCTGAGGTTGCTGGGGTTGCTGGGGTTGCTGGGGTTGCTGAGGTTACTGGGGTTGCTGAGGTTACTGGGGTTGCTGAGGTTGCTGAGGTTGCTGAGGTTGCTGGGGTTGCTGGGGTGGCTGAGGTTGCTGGGGTTGCTGAGGTTGCTGAGGTTACTGGGGTTGCTGAGGTTACTGGGGTTGCTGAGGTTACTGGGGTTGCTGGGATTACGGAGGTTGTGTCCGATATCTGAGCACACATCTGGTACGTCACAATCCGACAAGGCAGTTCTTGGAATACACTAGAGTGCCATTCAGGTTAGCATATCAAAATAACATGACACCAGCTGCCACATCATAGGAATAAAATAACATGAAACCAGCTACCACATCATAGGAATAAAATAACATGACACCAGCTACCACATCATAGGAATAAAATAACATGACACCAGCTACCACATCATAGGAATAAAATAACATGAAACCAGCTACCACATCATAGGAATAAAATAACATGACACCAGCTACCACATCATAGGAATAAAATAACATGACACCAGCTACCACATCATAGGAATAAAATAACATGAAACCAGCTACCACATCATAGGAATAAAATAACATGAAACCAGCTACCACATCATAGGAATAAAATAACATGACACCAGCTAGCACATCATAGGAATAAAATAACATGAAACCAGCTAGCACATCATAGGAATAAAATAACATGAAACCAGCTGCCACATCATAGGAATAAAATAACATGACACCAGCTAGCACATCATAGGAATAGGAAGTAGGGGAGAGGTGAGATATGAGAGACGATGCATGTCGGCATTAAGCATTCATGACTATAGCCAGAGTATGTGACCGGTAAAACAATAACCCTGGATTTATTATCACACTCTCTCTCTCTGCTCACAAACACGCTAACAGCCTTGTATTTGAGTAGGTAAGCTGCTCAACCCAAAAGTTGGGGGCTGGTGAGCACGGAGACTGTTGTGGCTCCATCTGCCTGTACTGTCCTATCAGTGAGGCGGACCCTGACAGTGATGGATTGGATAGGCTGTGAAAGAGGGAACGGCATCTGCTGTGAGCTCACAGATCCCTCTAACATCCGTCCCTCTGGATTATTATACCCCAGGCACACATGTGCTCCCTTCCCTCCTATCTCAGTCTCTGTCTGTGTGTTTGTGTGTGTGTGAGACAGAGAGAGAGCACCTGAAAGACACTCTTAAGCTGGGGTTCACCCTGATCTAGCTGTCCAAGACAAGTTTTTGAGATCGTAGGCAAAATCCCCATGTCGTTGCTTACTTGTGGCGTGCAGTCGTCACCGATGCTTGTTTAATGTGAACCGGTCAGAGACCCAATCTGAGGGCTACCAATCTCATCTTTGAGCAGTCCCAGATGTCCCAATTATTTTCGAACGTGTTTGATTTTATCGGCACAAAATCTGCAACGCTCTTGTAGTGTGAGATGTGCAACAACAAGTTTTGAGAACGGTGATCAGCAGTAACCAACGAGAGCTCACCAGAGAAGAAGCCAGTGAGATGATGTCGTTGTTTCACATCACCCAGAATGTGTAGACTCTCCAACAGGAGCCATGACTACTACTAGCATGCGTTTGTACTTGCCTTTAACCAAAGTGTCAAATCGTTACAGCTCTGAAGATCACAAGCAATGTTATTCAATTCTTAAATGTTGGCTAGTTATTTAAACTCTGTACGGCAAGCATGAATGTCTTACTGAACGTTTATGAGGCTGCTTTGAGCCACAGCTCGATCCAGTTATGTTAACATTCTAATCACATCATTGTTTTGGCGAGACAGTGTGGTGGTATGGAGAATCCTCACGACCAAGTGAAGAATCTTGTATTATGTGACCCCCAGGATGTGCCAGATGGTTTATTGTACGCACCACTCCGTTGGCAACACAAAAAACTAAACTCAACAAAAAAATAAACGTTCTCTCACTGTCAACTGCGTTTATTTTCAGCAAACTTAACATGTGTAAATATTTGTATGAACATAACAAGATTCAACAACTGAGATAAACTGAACAAGTTACACAGACATGTGACTAACAAAAATTGAATAATGTGTCCCTGAACAAAGGGGGGGTCAAAATCAAAAGTACAGTCAGTATCTGGTGTGGCCACCATGTGGTACCCTGCATTAAGTACTGCAGTGCATCTCCTCCTCATGGACTGCACCAGATTTGCCAGTTCTTGCTGTGAGATGTTACCCCACTCTTCCACCAAGGCACCTGCAAGTTCCCGGACATTTCTGGGGGGAATGGCCCTAGCCCTCAACCTCAGATCCAACAGGTCCCACACGTGCTCAATGGAATTGAGATCCGGGCTCTTTGCTGGCCACAGCAGAACACTGACATTCCGGTCTTGCAGGAAATCACACACAGAACGAGCAGTATGGCTGGTGGCATTGTCATGCTGGAGGGTCATGTCAGGATGAGCCTGCAGGAAGGGTACCACATGAGGGAGGAGGATGTCTTCCCTGTAACGCACAGCTTTGAGATTGCCTGCAATGACAACAAGCTCAGTCCGATGATGCTCCAGAGTACAGGCCTCGGTGTAATGCTCATTCCTTTGACGATAAACGCAAATCCGACCATCACCCCTGGTGAGACAAAACCGCGACTCATCAGTGAAGAGCACTGTTTGACAGTCCTGTCTGGTCCAGTGACGTTGTTGCCGGTGATGTCTGGTGAGGACCTGCCTTACAACAGGCCTACAAGCCCTCAGTCCAGCCTCTCTCCACCTATTGCGGACAGTCTGAGAACTGATGGAGGGATTGTGCGTTCCTGGTGTAACTCAGGCAGTTGTTGTTGCCATCCTGTACGTGTCCCGCAGGTGTGATGTTCGGATGTACCGATCCTGTGCAGGTGTTGTTACACGTGGTCTGCCACTGCGAGGACGATCAGCTGTCCATCCTGTCTCCCTATAGTGCTGTCTTAGGCGTCTCACAGTACGGACATTGCAATTTATTGCCCTGGCCACATCTGCAGTCCTCATGCCTCCTTGCAGCATGCCTAAGGCACGTTCACGCATATGAGCAGGGATCCTGGGCATCCTTCTTTTGGTGTTTTTCAGAGTCAGTAGAAAGGCCTCTTTAGTGTCCTAAGTTTTCATAACTGTGACCTTTATTGCATACCGTCTGTAAGCTGTTAGTGTCCTAATGACCGTTCCACAGGTGCATGTTCATTAATTGTTTATGGTTCATTGAACAAGCATGGGAAACAGTGTTTAAACCCTTTACAATGAAGATCTGTGAAGTAATTTGGATTTTTACGAATGATCTTTTAAAGACAAGGTCCTGAAAAAGGGACGTTTCTTTTTTGCTGAATTTACAGGAAAGATGGTATTTTAATGTGAGAGGCTCAGTGATGTTATTTAATTATGTTAATTCATCCCTGAAATGCTTTGCATCAGCCTGGACCTTGTTTCTGGAACTAGCCAACATAGTAAAAGTCCCTCTGAGGCCACTGATTGTAGACAAAGTCCTCGTCTGATAAACCTGAACCAAGGTTGGAAAGTGAAAGCTAGTAGTCCACTACACTAGGGGAAGAGGTGGTGAAGAGCTTTGCTCACCCTGGACTTGGACCTCAAGCATCTTTAGACTTATTGGGACCTTGCTCCATTTGTTGCCCAATATGAAACTTCCCCCATCTATGCTAAAGGTTGCCAGTCTTTTTGGGAAGAAGACAGCCAGGGCCTCTTAGTCCCAGTTCCTTTCTATAAGTTGCTGAGCTTTCAGACAGTGGGTGAGTTACAGCTTTGGGACAGCTGAAGTAATGGAGATTACCACAGGCTTTTTGAGGGGCCTGGTGGTGAATAGCTGTAAAATGGTCGTGAGGAGTGGAGAGGAAGACTGTGTGCTTAAGGGTCTGGAAGAGAGCACTTTGTCTGATGAATTAAATCAATAACCAAATTGATAACTGCGGGAAACGTAGGAACTCGGAGGTGCATAATGTATTCTCCACGCTGAGTGGTTAAAGCCATGAAAAAATACGATCGACCACTAGTAACATACTTTAACATAATACAATATTACAGACACCAGCACAATGAATGGGCTTTTTACATGCTTAAGATGATAAGTGAAATTAAGTCTCCCTCTTTAGTGTTGCCGAGGCTCTTCTCATGATTCAGCTGTCAGAATGGGTATCTGGTGACTTGCAAAGGCCAATGACACATTTCAAAGGGTCGGACGGGTGTGCTGCGCTGTCTGTGTGCCCTTCATGGCTTGTGTTGTGTGTGTCATCAGATTTAGCCAGACAGGCAGGAGGAAAGGTGTGGCTTAACACAGCGCCGGTGTAGGTCGCTTAGCACCGTCCCTGTCGCCATGGCAGCCAGAGGAGCTGCTGTCCACCTGTCTGTTCTGCTCCTACAGCACACCTCCCCGAAACCGGCAGACACATGGACACAGCTACCAGGGCTGAGGAGAGAGAGGGATAGAACTAGAGAGAGGGATAGAACTAGAGAGAGGGATAGAACGAGAGAGAGGGATAGAACGAGAGAGAGGGATAGAACGAGAGAGAGGGATAGAACGAGAGAGAGGGATAGAACGAGAGAGAGGGATAGAACGAGAGAGAGGGATAGAACGAGAGAGAGGGATAGAACGAGAGAGGGATAGAACGAGAGAGGGATAGAACGAGAGAGGGATAGAACGAGAGAGGGATAGAACGAGAGAGAGAGAGAGAGAGAGGGATAGAAGGAGAGAGAGAGAGAGAGGGATGGAAGGAGAGAGAGAGGGAGGGATAGATCGAGAGAGAGAGGGAGGGATAGATCGAGAGAGAGAGAGGGATAGATCGAGAGAGAGAGGGAGGGATAGATCGAGAGAGAGAGAAGAGAGGGAGGGATAGAACGAGAGAGAGAGAGGGATAGAACGAGAGAGAGAGTGGGATAGAACGAGAGAGAGAGAGAGAGGGATAGAATGAGAGAGAGAGAGAGGGATAGAACGAGAGAGAGAGAGAGGGATAGAACGAGAGAGAGAGAGAGGGATAGAACGAGAGAGAGAGAGAGGGATAGAACGAGAGAGAGAGAGAGGGATAGAACGAGAGAGAGAGAGGGATAGAACGAGAGAGAGAGAGAGAGGGATAGAACGAGAGAGAGAGAGGGATAGAACGAGAGAGAGGGAGGGATAGAATGAGAGCGAGAGAGAGAGAGAGGGATAGAACGAGAGAGAGAGGGATAGAACGAGAGAGAGAGGGATAGAACGAGAGAGAGAGGGATAGAACGAGAGAGAGAGGGATAGAACGAGAGAGAGGGATAGAACGAGAGAGAGGGATAGAACGAGAGAGAGAGAGAGGGATAGAACGAGAGAGAGAGAGAGGGATAGAACGAGAGAGAGAGAGAGAGAGAGCGAGAGAGAGGGAGGGATAGAATGAGAGCGAGAGAGAGAGAGAGAGAATGAGAGAGAGAGAGAGAGAGAGAGAGAGAGGGATAGAACGAGAGA